>NC_056528.1:39776887-39812685 GCF_019175285.1 Sceloporus undulatus | reverse complement strand
ACATTTTATTTATATTTCCCGCTTCTCCCAAGATCGAAGCGGGATTCCAACAGAATATAAAACAAAGAACAATATAAGCACTTACAATTTACAATCTTGCTGAGAGACATGGAATACATTCTCAGGGAATAGGTCTGTTAGTTCATATCAGGCTTATCTAAATAAGCAAGGAAGAGAACATGTCATACATCGTCTTTCCCCATGTGAAGAGTGACAGGAGGAAGAGGACAGCCTCTTCTACGCATGGAAACTTTCCATGCAAATGAACCCTAATTTCCCAGGCTTTCTGGTTACATGAAGAGTGAGGTGTAAACCCTGATTTGATTTGATCCCACACAGTAAATGGCAAAATTTCACCCACACCCACACCCTTTGCTCTCATAAAGAAAATTAGTGTATTTGCACAAATGTTTTCCTCCAGATGTCTGTAAAAAGTGTACCATTAAGATTTTTTAATTTTTTTTATCAAGCAGTTGATCCTATTGTGGTTGTGGTATGTGCTTAATTTCAGAAAGGGAAAGAACACCGAAACAAGAGATTGATGCACTTTTTTATTTTCTAAAAATTGCAAAAACCATGATGAGCCCCCCCCCCCCCCCAAAAAAAAAAGCCCTGTGCCTTGTATCTCATGCAAGAGATGAGAACTGTCAAGGAAGTTGCTAAATGCACACAATGTTTTCACATGCCAAGGCAGCAAGATTTACATATAATCTCAGGAGGATCAAGGGTTGTTGTTTTTCTCCCTGAGCACACTAGTATCTGCCTATAAGCTGTTAAAAGTAGCCAATCTTAGAGAAGGACAATGGAAAGGGAGAGGGGCTAGTGCATCCTTCCCCCTTTGTGACTGTGACAGCAAGCAGCTTGATGAGGTTTAGACCATGTTTTAAAAGAGTCAGCCAAAGTGATGAATCCTATCCCCAAACCAGGTTCAGATCCTTCAAAGAAGGAGCCCCCTGTGTTAACTTAAAGTTATTTGTATAAGTCATGAAAGAAGTTATCATAATCAACAGGGTACTTTTTCTGGAATTAGATCTGAAATGAGGTTGTTTAAGATCATAGAAAGAAAGATACTGGTACTGCTGCTCATACATCCAGAATTTTACCTAAATACAGTAGTGGTTACCTGGCATTGGTCATTCTGGTATCAAGCTCTCCCAAAGTTACTGAAGGCTTTGAAAAGAAAAGGAGGGATGTGATAATGAAAGTTTTTTTATTGAGCTAAATCTTGTATCTGCTTGGAGGAGGGGAGAATATTTTTTACTCCTGTCTGTGTGCTGGACTTTTAAACTTGATGGAAAATGAATCTTCTTTAAAGGAGCGCCAAGTGGTCATACATCACTGCAAACTCTTTCTGCATTCTGTTTTCTCAATTACTGGGGCTTCTGAAGCCAATCCCTTCCCATGGCTGTTGGGAATAAAGATAGCATTTTCTATTATGATATGTCGTTTATTCTTCACATGCTTACATAATCATTCATACTGTTCTATTGAGACACATCTAATGCATTGTCATCTATGGGAGTGGAATTGCAATTCTGGGGAGCGGAGAATAAAAAAGAACCAAAAAACCCAAGAACCAAAGTCCCCTTTGATTTCAACTTAAAATGTCAGAGCGTACAAATTCAGAAAGTAAACTACTGAACACTTATGCAATACCTACATTACAAACTTATATTGGTTTTGTATCTGCAGCTTGGTTTCACCCAAAGAATCCTAGGAATAATCTGTAGTTTGCTTTTAAAATGTTTTTTATTTATAAATTTTATTGTTTAAATTTCTATACTTTATGGATAATACACATCTGTTCTAAATATTGAATACCATTCTACTTCCCACATTACACATTAAACATTTAAACACTTAAAATGACATAAAATTACTTCCTCTCCTTTATTTTGAATATTTCTAATTTCTCTCTTCTTTTCTTCTGACTTTCATTTTGTCTTCAAATAAATATTATCATTTAAGATTTTCTTATCCTATAAATCACTTTTCCTGTCTCACTCTCCTATTGAGAATCCCTGACAATTCTTCCTTTCTAACTTTGAAATATTTTCTCAGTTAAAAGTTTTATTAATGATCAAATAATATTCTCTCTTTTGTTTTGTCTTTTTCTGCCAATCCAATTATTCCATTTTCTCCCCATTTTTGTGAGAGATACCTAACTAAAACTGACCATTCTTTCTCATGTTTATTTCTCGTTCCATCTCCCAACAAATATGTCAGTTTGTCTGTTTCCATTATATCATACAGTTTTATTAACCATTCTTCTATGCTTGGTTCTTCTTTGTTTTTCCATATATATTTTTTGCAGAAATTATCCTTGCTGTTATTATCATATAAAAATGATTTTTTTCATGTTTTTTTTCTAATTCTTCATTAATCATCCCCAATAGATAAGTTGTTGGATCAATTTTCATTTTTATATTTTTTCCCATTTCTATATGTATTTGTTTCCAATATTTTTGGCTCTTTTAATCATCATCATCATCATCATCATCATCATCATCATCATCATCATTGCTGAAGGTGCCTGGGGCCAGGCTAGCTTCTACTTCTAGAAGGGCCTTTTCTACAGCTGCCCCAGCCCTTTGGAACACGCTGCCCACCGAGCTCCGCTCATCCACTACCCTGGCCCAATTTAGGAAGGAGCTCAAGACCTTCCTATTTAAGCAGGCATTCCCCGATTAAGATCCTGTGGGCCTCCCCTCCTCTTCCGTGGCCATGAGGACGGGCGATGGGGCTTTTATTGCTGCTTTTAGTTTTATTGTATTGATGTTTTGCTGTTTTTAATCTGTATTTGTGTGCACTTGTTGCACTTTTGTAAGCCGCCCTGATCTTTCTGGAAGGGCGGGATAAAAATAAAGATTTTATTTTATTTATTTATTATTATCATCATCATCGTCGCTTCCTTTCTAAGTCTCAGTCTTCTGATTTCTTGTCTGCACTCTCCATTCTGATTATCAACCGTAGTGACTGGCTATGAAAAATCTTGAACTATTTCAATGGCTCCATCTACTTTTAAGTTATGTCAATCATCTGTGGCCATTATTTTTGTTTTCTTAATGTTCATCTGTAAACCTGCCTTTGCATTTTCTTCTTTGACATTCTTCAGTAATAGTTCCAAGGATTTTTCTGCTAGTAGTGTGCTGTCATGGGCATATTTAAATGGTTGATGTTCCTTCCTCCAATTTTCATGGCTCCTTCCTCTGAGTCTAGTCCTGCTCTACATATATTTCCAGCATACAGGTTAAACAGATTAGGGTGATAAGATGCAGCCTTGCCTGATCCCTTTGCCAATTGTTGCTTTACCTATCTAATTTCACAGATACAGTTTCATCTATTTAGTTACTGTTTTAATACAAACTTGGAAAACCAGACCTCTAGAACTGAGGCAGCACAAAACTTTATATGTATTTCATTTATTTTATACTATTACTGATATTTTTGTGTTTTTCTCTCTCAGCGTATTGTTTTCCTTTTGCATGACTTTCTATTAAATAATATGACAAACCTTTAAAACAATGACTATGAGGAGGAGACCAGTAAACTCAGGATAGCTCTTCAAAAGACAATCACTATTTCTGTCACCATATTAAGGTTTCTTTGCACTCTCTCTCTGCAGATAGTTGACAGCAGGACACCTTCCTACTAAAGCACTTGAAATGCAATGTGTTTTGTTTTCATTTTTTACCTTAAAGCTGAATTGACTTGTCCTCAGCTTCTGCTTTTGAAATTTATATTTAAGTTGCCCTCTTGCTTATGCTGTTTTTAGCAGTCCCATTTTTCAAAAAAGAAGCCTAGAAATTCTACACAGTTTATGGTAATGATCAGTTTCACTTAAAGCTCACTCTTCACAATACTATCACTCAGCCTTTTCCTGTCCACAGTTGTGTCATTACATGGCAAACTCTCTCACAGTAGACATTAGAGAAATGGAAAGTGTGAAAGAGACCAGTTGCTTCATTTGACTGTCACAGCTCTCTGACGTTTGTCTGAAAACCTCCACTCATCTCTGGTCTTGCTCTCCAGAGACATCTTCCCTCTGGTTGTGCAAAACAGTTGTTCTCATGGAGCTTGTCAAAGGTTTTTCAGTTGCTTTGTGCCCATTTCACATGTTGTAAAGTGAGAGCACTGACATTTGTTTGTTTCTTTTTAAAAGAAGTGGTGCTTCAGCATCAGACCATTTCTCCAGGGGATCAAATGCACTATGCCAAAATCTTATATGCTTCCTCTCCGAATTGTCAGCTGGAGACTTGGAATGATTTGGGGATGATCTTCCATAGAACTTATCCTCTCCTACTTTTAGTTTTGAATGGAGACCTTCTGTGACACCAGAGAGTTCTGTGGTGCTGACATTCTTGCATTCCATTTTCTTCACAGCATCTTGAAAGATTACTATCAGATTGTGCATGAAGTAAACATAAGAGAGAGAAAGAGAGAGAATGGGAGTTCTATTCTTCCTCAGTGAAATCTGCCCACACAATCTTCACACATTTTTCTTTCCCCTCTGAAAAAATTTATGCTCTCAACTAAGGCCGACAAAATAGAATGTGTTCAATAGTGGAAAGAAATAACAACCACTTTGTTGATACATTCTAAAGCACATTGTTGAATTTCACTTTTACAAATTCAGAAAAGCACAAAAGAGACTCCTGTCTTGTTGACCAAGAAGCTAAAATCATTGAGGATATTCTGACAATAAATGTTTCTCCATCAAAATTCAAGGTCTCTATCACACATTTGAGGTAATTGTGGATTATATGACATTTTAATCCCTTTCGTAACAGTTGATCATTAAATTGTTTTGATTTTTTAATACACTGACTTGTGTTTTCCAATATTTACAAACACAATGTCAATCACAATCAGACATGTTAATGCTGAGACTATTCTTCTGTGGAATATTGACAATCCCTATTTCAGTTGCCTCACTTGTCTGATCACTGTCATTGGAAATTATCACATGGAGGAGGTAATGGATTCATCATTTGGTATTAGCAGGAGTTTCCATTAATACCAAATGATGGGTCTATTACTGTTTACGGACAGAAGAAGAACGGGATAAGCATGCGGGGGTATGATAATCTTACCCCTGATTGTGCGATTAACACAATTTAACAATGGGAGAAGGATGCTTGCCTCCCATGTGATAATCTCCATTGTAAAAATTAAGCAAGCCATTATTAATTTGCTCTGTCACAGGAAAAGTAGCATATAGTTGTTGGGAAATACGTCTGTGTCACTGGTTAGAGGTATTAGGCGCAGCTGAAAAGCTGGTGCTTTATCTAAGTTCATATGATTTTGGTGTCAAAATATTTCCTACGAAGTTGGCTACTTTTGTTCATAGAAATAACCTGATGTGAAGGGCACTTTCAAAATCAGACCATTTGCTTCACATTTTGATTGCAAAGTCTTGGCTTCTAAAACTTAAATGGTGAGAAATGTTGTGGTAAACCTGTCCACCTTCTGAAATTAGTTGGAATACTGTTGGGTAGCCCCAACTACAGAAGAACCCATTGATTCAGCTGTATAATTGTGGGTTAACACATTGTTGTTGTTGTGTGTCTTCAGATCATTTCCAGCTTAAGGAGACCCTAAGGCTTCACGAGGGTTTCTGAGGGTGAGAATGTGTGACTTACTCAAGGTCACTCATTGTGAAACACACTCAGTGTGTTTCCATGGCTGAGCAGGGAATTGATTCCCAATCTCCAGAGATTACACTATGCTGGACTTACTCAGGTAAATCCAACTGAATCAATAAGTCTGCTCTGGTAGACAGAATATAGGGCAGTATTACATGATTTTCTTTGGATGAGTCTCTATGCATCTGTAGATTTTGTTGTTGTTGTTCTTCCTCTAATTCTCTGTGTTTTATGCTTTCAGAATGGCTTCTTGCTGTTTTTCTTCCCTCACACTTAACCGAAAACCCTTGACAGCACAGAATGCACTCTGCTGTAACTCTGCATGTTGTAACTCTGCACAGAATGCATTCTGCTGACTTTGTAAAGCCAATTTTTGAATGCATCCTCTTTGCACCATTCATCATTAAAACTACATAACTACCTTGTCTTTTTTACTGTGCCACTTTATGTAGGTCCTTTGCTACTAGGGATGTGCTTCTTTGAATTATTCATTCCAACAGGAAGGAACAAATAATGTAATCAATTTTCACCCTACTGTGGGCATATCTTCAAATATTGTGCAGTACTTGAAGATGTCCTGGTAGGAAGGAGAAAGTTCCCACCCCTGCAACAGTGGTCCTTTCTAGATTGTCTCCTGCTCTTGCTCCCACCATCATTGTAGTCACATGGGGGACGTAGGTGGAGGTAGCTAGGCAAGAAGGATCACTATTAGGAATTGCCACTGTTGATGGCACTGTTGGCACTTAGTTCTGACAGAAGTGGTAATGGTGATCCTCACTTGGCTGCTTCCCTCTTGGCCAGCAGGAGAGGGAGAGAGAACCTGTGTGAACAGGATCACATCTGCTGATTCTGCCTCTGTTCTTCTGATAGAGACATTGGTGACAATCCTTAGAATTGTTCCCTTCTTTGCTCCCATTGGCATTGGTATAGGAGGGGCAGGTGGGAAGGTGTGGGACTTACCTGAGCAATTTGAGGTTATGATGTTCCCATTTGCAACTCCTAAACTGCCTTCCTGCCTTGGGGTGGTATCTTCCAGGTGGCATTGGTGGTCATGTCCCAGGTGATTTACAGGGTTCATGTGGAATGCCACATACACACAAAAATTCAGAAAAATGCACTTTGGCTAACAACAGCAAGGGCCATGCTGCCACTGCCTACTATGTACATCTTAAATATGAGGAACTTTCTGATATTTTTAAAGACAGAGCTAGAGAAAGAGATGGCAAGCCTAGTTCACAGCCATAAATATGAGTAAATACACAACCAGACTTCAAAGATTCAAAGTCAGGCGTTTTGTTTTGTTTTGTTTTGTTTTGAGTAAAGCATCCTCCTAGATGGGTGAATCTGTCAAGGTTTTTTCCTCAAACATTTTGCTTTATCACAAGCTCTTTCCATGAAATTTATGGGGAAAAATATGAATGCTGGTAAATTTTCATCAAAAACAAACCAAACAGAATTTTCCCCATCTGCATTGGACAAATTCAATAAGTACAGCAATTTACAATCTATAGAGGACTGTGTTTTATTTCTATTTATAGCTGTTCAAGATGAGGAAAACTCTGTTTTAAAAGAAAAGAAGAAGGAAAGAAGGAGCAGAGAATAGAAAGCAATGCAAATTTAAAGATTAAAGCTAGCATTGTGAATGGGAGAGAGAGAATGAAGACAGCAAACCAGCACAGATGTTTAGAATATCTGGTCTCTGCTAATAATCTTACTATGCCAGTTTGAAATCTAAATTAAAGGTAGGGAACTTCTGAAGATTCAGGTTCATTTCTGCTCACCCCTGAAACTTTGTGGAATATCCATCTTCCTAAACCCAATCTCCTGCTAAGGATTTTGCCATCCAAAATGGCCCAAACTTCTGGGTGATGTGATTTGCCATTGAAATGCAAAACAGCTTTAGGAAAAGTCATAATTTAAAAATAGGACACACCTAGATGGTGAGTTCAGGTTTATTTGAAAATTGGTTTTGGAGGGCTTAGAAAGGATGGGAGGAAAAATTGCATTTATATGGCTAATCATTTTCCTGGGGCTTCTGCCGGGGAGGGGGGGGTAATTCTGGAAGCATCAAGGAATATGGGTTGGAGTAAGTTCTGGGGCGGGGGTACTGAAGTCAAATCTGAGTTCCCATATGAGGTTGAACTTCAACTTTAGGAATAGCTAAAGCTCATGGATTCTGGGAATTGTAGTCCAACAGCATCTGAGGACCAAAGATTGGGAAATACTGCTATAACATGGCTGAATTATTCTCAAACTATTCCTCTCACTTTCTGGCTATAAATATATTAAATGGATATTTGGCTGATCCTTGAAAATTGATTTATCTCTTTATCATATTTTGTCCCTAATTAATTAGGTAATTTTTGTGATGCTGTTACATCTATTTCACTAAAGATGTGTATGCTAACTTGGACATTGGACACGACTTGCAGATTCCTTGCATATTGGTTAGATTGCTGTTATTTTTACCCATTAAATGCTGACATTGGTGATTTCACATCTATGAAATAATAGGGGTTTCTGAGATTGGATATATTCATCTACTTACTCCCTGAGCATTCATAGGAAAATGATTTTGTCTGCTTCAGTGACCTTGTTAGAGGAGCAGATTATTTTACAAAGGACGGTCCTCCTTTTTAAGGTTCTCTTGTATGAAGGTCCAAATGTGTCAAATAAGTACATTACAAGAGAGTAGGCAGCTTGGAGTTGTTGTTACTGTTAACAGCCAATAAGTCAACTTCAGCTTATGGCAAGACCTCCAAGTCATCACTGGTCTTGCAGACATTGCAGATATAGGGCTATAGCTTCCTTGGCTGAGTCTTTCCATTTGGAATCTGCTCTTCCTCTTTTCCTACTGCCCCCTAGTTTGCTATTATTGTCTTTTCTATTGAGTTATGTCTTCTCATGATGTGGCCAAAGTATGACAGTATAAGTGTAGTCATCATGGGTTCTAGGGTGAGTTCAGGTTTGATTTGCTCTAGGGCCAATTTATTTGTCTTTTCATAAAGGAGGTTGTAGTCAAGAAATCAGAAGAAGACTAGAAGCTGGAAGGGCAGCTATGAAAAAACTAGTCAAGATCTTGAAGTGCAAAGATATACAACTTTACATTAAAGTTAGAATTGTCCCTACCACTGTATTTCCCATCACCATGTATGGATGCAAGAGCTGGACAGTGAAGAAAGCTTATAGAAATAAAATCAATTCATTTGAGATGTGGTGCTGGAGAAGAATTTGTTGGATACTACAGACAGAGTGAAAAGACAAACAAATGGGCCCTAAAACAAATCAAGCTTGAACTCTCCCTAGAAACCAAGGGACTCTACAGACCACCCCTAAGGGGCAAATGTACACTGCCCCTTTCGTGGCTGGATCGGGATCATGGCAACCTCACACTGCAGCCCCAATCCAGCCTTTGGACGGTCCTTTTTGTGCCCTCCAAAGGGTGCAATACCCGCAACACTGTGGCTGTATGGCACCCCTTCATTGCGGCATCATCTGGTGCGCCATAATGTTACATGCCATCTGGAGTGGCACATGGCATCATGATGCCCTGGGGGTGAAGTCATGGCATGCATCATCAAGACGCTATGCCCCAACTCTGCTCAGAGGTCAGTCTTTTGGGCTGGTCTGTATAGGGCCTAAGATGACTAAAATTGAGGCTGTCATACTTTGGCTGTGTCGTGGTAAGACATAACTCACTAGAAAAGATGATAATGCTTGAAATGTTTAAAAGCAGTGGGGTGAGAGAAAGACTGCATAGCAGATAGATAGACTTAATCAAAGGGGACACAATTCTGAGTCTGCAAGACCTGAGCAGAGCTGTTGGGGATAGGATACCTTGGAGGTGTCTCATTCACAGGATCACCATGGGTCAAGGTTGACTTGAAGGCAGTTAATAACAATAAATCCCTGCCCTAGTTGTGTCTGTTTCTATAGCACTCCCCCACACTGCCCAGTATGGTGCCACAACCTCTTCTCCTTGGGGACAAACCTGTTTGACCAGCAGGAAGAACTGCCTACTGGGTTTTGCCATTGTCTGACCTTTCAGAACAAAATAATGAAGCAAAGTGGAATAAACTATTTTGTGAAGTACAACTGTACTTTTACCTGAAGTACAGGCCACATACTCAAACATAAAAATACCATAAAGAATTGATTAAGAACCATGTTTTCCAAACTAAAAAAAGTTATACCATACTAAGAAGGCCAAGACAGCATGGAGCTTTACTTTGGGTTAATCTTACAGAACAGGTGAAGCATGATCATTTTTAAAACAGACAACCAGCCAGAGAAAACAGCAGCAAACCCTGAAATGCTTGTCTATAGACATTTTTAATACTGTTCAGATTGTGAATGGGGGTCCACTTCTCTGATCAACCCTTGGTCCTTGGAGCAGGAGGATAGAAAATCTTGCTGCCTCACTCTTCTTTTCCTCTCAAATCCAGAAGAAACTAAAGGCAATTAGATGCCTGACTTTTACTACCAGTTCTCTACCCAAGCATGTCCCACTTTTGAGGCTGGTGTTTTAAATCCCCTTCCATTGTAGATTCCAGTATTTTCCAACTTTTCTATTCCCTACAAACTCCCAGATGGCGATCATTATGTTAGGCTGTTCCCTAAACCTTGGTTTACTTGGACATGAACCAACATGCAGTTTCTGTTGCTCATCTACTCTTCTTGATTGGGATACAAGATAATGGCAGGGGTTGCCATTTTCATAGGGTTTAAGGTGTTTGTTTTTATAAAAAATAAATCCAAATTCTGGGAGCCCAATTCTGGAGTACTGGTTATCAAGAAATGGCAATGTTTAGTGTCTTGTGAAGAAATGGTTATATCTAGGATGCTGTATATTTTTTTCAGTGTGCCTTGATGACTTGTGGCTCCCAGCTATTAACACTTCCCACATGCTTGGGTAGCACTGAGAGGAATAGTTTGACTCTGTGCTTGTCTATGACCATAGTAGAGCAAAAAGCCTGAGTGTGGCAGCCGGATGGCAAGGAATCATCAGGAATTGGACGTATATTTTTGATTTTAGAGAAATGATGCTATTTAAGCAAATATTCTCTTGATATAACAAACCAAAGCTGTCAGAGTGTCTGCCTACTCAACATGTATGTGTAAAAACTAAACAAAAATTATAAAAATATCACAGGATTCCAGTTTTCTTACCTCGGGGCCTTGGAAAAAGCCTATCTTGAAATTAGTGAGCTGCTGAGCAAATGATGTTTTGCCAATGTACTTATGTTAACAGATCAGTCCCTTACTGTGTGTTCAAAATAATGCTCCTTAAGTTTGATGGAGCTTAGGTGGCAGTAGCCCATGGACCAAGATTGGGTGTCAATACCACACAGAAGTGGTGAAATGTTTTTGTGTTCCTCCAAGTCATTTTTGACATATGGAGACCCTAAGATGAACCTATCATAGGGTTTTCTTGTCCAGTTTCTTCATAGAGGGTTTTGCCATTGCCAACCTCTGAGGTGATCAAACCAAGATGCATAGTTCAATGCTTGATCCACTACACCAAGCAGGCTCCACATTGAAATGAAGTGCTACCCTCCTAATACTGACCACATAATGTCACTGCTTATATGTAAGTAGTAACAGTATATAAACCTTTGCTTATTTCATCCTTGCATTAAAGGATAAATTATGAATTTTTACACATTTTTTAAATCATTATTTCCTCCATTCTAGGACTTCTTCTTGTTGGCAAAACAGGTTATTTTTGTTCTTAAACAACAACAATGCATTTTCCCCAGCCATTAATAAATATCTTTTGTACAAAACACAACAACCAAATTTCTGTCGGTAACATATGTTAGAGTTACAGCAGTGAACATCACTTTATTTTATGCCATTGTATTCACTATCTCTTCTCACAAAACCCCCTCAAAGAGATGGTTTGTGAAAATGAGCAAGCTATCTTGACCACCTTATGGCCAAAGGATGGGTGGACAAGGGGGCACCTGCACTTTTTCCCAGCCAGACCATGAAAGAAAACAGCTTTCTTGGATCTGCACATTCTCAGTGACAGTCTGGGGGAAGTGACATCTTCTTTCATTCCCCATCTGCAAAATAACATGATTGTGGGGCATGTTCCTCTGCTGGAGATGCTTCCATCCTTGGGAACAGATGCCAGGTCAGTACAACCATGTGGGCAGCGTGTCTGCGTAGATGCTGATCTTTGCTGATGTTTTCTGCTCAAAAATGAATTTTCCATTCAAAAGAGTCCCAAAAATATATCTCACAGCAGTTGATCATTTTTGTCACAATATACAGATTTCCCATCTGAAATTCGAGGCAAATTTATTATTTGTCCTCATATGTGTTCATGTTTGCATGTAGATACACACAAAAGAGAACAAATGAGAGCTAAGCCCCATGCATTTTATATTCATGATGCCCAGTATGCAACATGATCATCATTGTGGTTTATGAGCAACGCTATTAGTTGAGAAGCTAGCAGCACAGCCATAACTCTCTGCAATGTTGGATTGCCACCCTGAATCCCTATGCTTCTTCACAATCATCACCATAATTTTTATAAATGGCACTGTTATCTAATATTTCAGTTAAACAGTGCTGCATTATATGCTTTTTAGAGCCATTGTAAATTTGCACAGCAAGGACTGGAGATTAGCCATGGAGGGAGAAGGAGGGGGAAAACTGGTAGTGAAAGAACCACCACTTCCAGAGTTTAGCTTGGCCTACATGTCCCACCTCCCTTTCAGGTTAACCCTGTCATCTATCCTATTGAGAAAGAATGTATGTCCATCTCTTCCAACACTTTCTCCCCAGAGATTGGGAAAACTACATCTCCTAGAATCTGCATGACCCTACTAACATGACCCTTGTCTGTGCAAGCTTACAGAGTTGCTTACCCAAATATATTTTACATCCTTTATTTTCATCAGCCCCCTTTACCATATCCAAGATTTTTGTGAGGCACCCATGACACTACTATTACTTTATTTAAAGAGAAAGAGAAAGAGAGTCTGGAAGTCACAGTTTTGTTCCTGTACAAGTTGATTTTATTTTAAGATACATATAACATTTCCCTCATTCTGAAGTAGTTACTGGGAGCTCTCAGCTTTCCATTTCTACTCCCCAGGTCAGTTTAAATTAATCCAATGCTTTGGAAAATGAAATGTATTGGTACTGCACTCCCTTGTGTGTTTCTACTGACTCTGAAGCAGTTAAGATGGCTGCTACCAAGTAAACACAGCTGTTGTTTCTAGAACATAGATTAAACAGAGATCAAGTGAATGAAAGAGGAATGTTAGCACTAAAACAAAATGATCCTAATGCTTAACTACTGTAATATTGCACTTTAGCACTTCAACTGCAACTCCTGAATAATAATAAAAAATATCCAGTGGAAATTGGTGAAAATCAATTTCTGAAATGTTACATGAGGCTGAATGTGGCATGTGATCAAAAAGAGGGATCAGTATTGCAATATTTCACAAAATATATTGAATATATATCCATGAATATGCTGGTATAAAGGAAATGGAAAGTTTCTGGACTTACTGAGATTTTATACCCATCTGGGGGTGCCCAAAATCAGGCTGAGAAAAATCACATCTCAAATTCCTTTCTCCACTTTCTTGCCATGTTCTAGATATACCTCTGTGCCTTTTTGCTTGTATCCATGTTTGATTATGCAAGTAGTACCCATTATTCTCAATCAATTGTCAATCAAACTGGCTTTGCTCATGCACAGCTGATTTTCATGAGCTCATACTGAGCTGGAGTTATAAACCGCTTGTTGTAATCATCAATAGAGTGGCACTTCTTATGAATGGCAAGCTCTGGTGTGTCTGTGCTTCTCTTGGGAGTCCCTCCCCCTTGATTTTAAGTAAGTCTCTTCCTTACCTGGTTCAGGTTCCATCCACAATACCAACTTTCAAAGGAGAACCTGGTGGAATTCTGGGACCCCAGAATTCACCAGCAGGTGCAAAAGAGAAAACAGTAAATCATGGAATAATAAAGGAATAGAAAAGCAGAAACTAAGGAATCTAGTGTACCATGCCTGTGTACAAGGAGGCTGATGGGCATGGATGGATTTTATGATTAATAGTCTCCCATTGTAACTCAAAGTTTATGCTGGACTTCAGTTTATGAAAAAGCTCTTATTGATAATGCTCACTATTGTTCAAAGTGGCACATCAAATGCTTTTGAGTTCATGAACAATAGCATTTGAATTAATTGCCACAGTAATTTCTGATGCATATTCATGGAATGTGGGGATGGTTAGTATATCTAAGCATTGTTCCTGGCACAACTTTTCTTATTTATTAGTGAGCCATAAATATCTTTAAAATTCTACTGACACGTTGTAGAAAGGAAGCATGACTCTGGCAGACTATGTGAAATCTTTTGCCACTTTTATACCAATCTTCCATGAAGTTCATATGCAAACTCTTAGCCAGTTATTGGGGCATAAATCCATTCTTTTATAGATAGCTCCAAAATACGAAATGTGTGTAGCAGACATGGACTGAATAATTTGCATTTTCAAGAGTATTTATTTATTTATTACAGTCCTAATACATCTTGCAATTTTGTTGTTAGCATTTTGAACACTTTCACAATATTAAAACATTTTTGAGAAAATTAAAGCACTGTTAGTTGGACAACGAACTTTCTCTCATGCAGATATTCAAAACTTACTTATGCTTCTTTATCTTCCTGCATTCATTACATCCTGTACAAAGAGCTTTGCATCCATATACATGAATATGTGTAAGCTTCTTTATGTGCAGCCTCCTGAGAAATGGAGAGCACTGAATTATATATAACAGGAATATATGTGGATAATAGTCCTATTCCAGTGTTGTGCCTTCATAGGGCAAACTATAAAGACTGTGAGGGACAGAACAACTGTTGACCAATCATGAAATAATGAGACCAGACAACATACATAAATTACTTAAACAAGGGCCAATTTATTGACCTAAAACCTATCTAAATGTTTGAAGCTTGGAGCTGAGCAAGCAAAATGTGTATGTAGGGGGACACCCTGATGTGAATCCAGCAGAGACCCAGATATCAACCTGTGACACTGCCACTGTTAATCCTTGGATGAGACACCAGTCCCCAAGGTAGAAATTGGTAGTTATCTTGGTCAAGTCATGTTTGGAAAGCCAAGCATGGATGTCTCCCTCCCAAGCCCCATGACTCAATAAGAGAGAGTAAATCCCCATTGCAGCCCCAAGAGCTCACTCCTTTGCTAACCTCCTTGTCCTGTGCCCCATGAAAATAGATCCAGAGACCAACCATCCACCACAATGGTGTGCCAAGGTGTACACCGATCTAATATCTAGTATCATCTTCTCCTACTTTGTGCCAATGGAGCCTATTTATTGACATCACTTCATATGAATGAAACAGTGGTATGCAGTGCAACAGAAGCCAGCACTTGAACCATGTGGTTACCCCATCCACTGTTTAGAAATGTCAAATGCCACTACTATATTGAATAAAAAAAGTGGGTTCAATTCCCCACTCACCCATGGAAAGCCACTGGATACCCTTGGATGAGTCACATACTCTCAGCACCAGAAAACCCAATGATAAGGGCACCTTAAGGCTGTCATAAGTTGGAAATGTCTTGAAGGCATAAAACAACAACAAATATGTGATCCTCCAGTTGCAGCCTGAAGTGGTACAGAGAGAAAGAGGAACATACTTCACGTTATCCATAATGGGTTAAAAAAATCATGTGTAGTAAAGGAACTAGGAACTCAGCTCTGACATGATTTCAACATACACAACTTTATGATATCATTCTCTGTTTTCCATGCATTCAAGGTGCTTATCTGTGTAGGAGAAGGAAGAGGCTCAGCTTAAGACACAATTCGCAAACAAGGGAAGACCATTTTTATATATAGTGACAGGCGACTCTTACATGTTCATGAAAAGATCTATATGTATGACTTCATCTGGTGGCTATGAGAGTAAAGACATAAAGAAGCCTTGAATTTCTGTGGCATTCTCCAGTGAAGGGGAAAAAATGGCTGAAGGTGGTATTGCTCTTACAGAAATAGGACACACAATGACAGTAGACAAGGCAGCTGGAAAGGGCTGTTAACAAACAGCTCATCTATAACAACTCCAAAGAAAAATGCCAGTCTATTAACTGGATATATGTGTGCAGCTATAGTGAGTGAGATGCATTAGGGTTTGTCTTCACTATAAGTGAGTTGAATAGATTCACCGCAGAAGGAATTTGAGACAGTGAGATTTCCTGAGCAACTGATGTTTTTCCCCTCCTGTCCAACCTTCTTCACCATGGTTTTAAATTTCATTTAGAGACAGAAAGATTTTTTAAAAAGAGTTCCCCAAAGGGCTTTCTTCTAAATAATGGACTCCATTTGAGATCAAGCAATTCCCTGAAGAGCTGTACACAATATAATGGACTTCTTCAAACCACACAGTTAGGTTGCCAGCTGCTGTAATGTGTAATGTATGTAATGTAGAGTGTCACTGTTTAGGGGTAAAACAGGCAAAGTTTCCACAAATACAATTAGCTCCTGTCTGTTGGTTTCATAAGTCTGGAGGCTTATAAGTTTCATCACACTCAGCAAACCATTCCACAACTCCATAATGAACAGCTATAGTAA
Source organism: Sceloporus undulatus (assembly GCF_019175285.1). Lineage (NCBI taxonomy): Eukaryota > Metazoa > Chordata > Lepidosauria > Squamata > Phrynosomatidae > Sceloporus > Sceloporus undulatus. Next base: position 39,796,411 of record NC_056528.1, on the reverse strand, counting down.
CTTCCCAGTTATAAAGAGGCTTCCTATATTTAGGGATGGATAAATGTGTCAAAATTTACTTCCAATCATTTTCTCAGTTTCTCCAGTATTAGGCTTGTGCTGTCCTACTTTCTCTCAGTCTCCCTGACTCCCTCCCTCTCTCTCTCTTAAAAAGAAGGCCAGCATAGAGTAGTAGTTTGGGTGCTGGTCTAAGACTCTGGAGTTGTTGTCGTGTGCCTTCAAGTTGTTTTCAGATTCTGACAACCCTACGGTAAACCTATCATGGGGTTTTCTTGGCAAGATTTGTCCAGAAGAGGTTTGCCATAAAGAGTTTAAATCCCCCCTCAGCCATGGAAACCCACTGGGTGACCTTGGACAAATCATACTCTCTCAGCCTCAGAGGAAAGCAAATGCAAACCTCCTCTGCAGGAAACTTGCCAAGAAAACTCCAAGATAGGTTTAGTTTAAGGTCACCATAAGTTGGAAATGATTTGAAGGAACACAACATCCCCTCACCCCCACCCTTTAACTCTGCACAGATATTTGCACATGTTGTCATGTGCATTTCACTGTCCTGGACTGCAGCCAGCACACACAAACATACACCAATAAGGATGGCTCAACAAGGTAATTAGCTATGCAACTGGAAATAGTCCACAAACCTTATAGGGAGTGTGAGAGAAAGAGCAACCAAAAGCCAAAGTCAGGATAACAGGGATCACAATAGTCAGTCCAGGGTCAGGTCAGCCAGAGGGTAGCAATAGTCCAGTCTGTTCCGAAGTCAAGAGTCAAGGCAACAAGGAGTCAAGATACAGAGAGCCAGTGCAGGCAGCAATCACACAAAAGGATCATGCAATAAACTCTGGCATTGAGTTGGTGTCTCCCAGGTGGTTAAGTAGGAAACTCTCTTCTCGGTGCCAGCTGAGACTTGTTTGCCAATTGTCTCTCAGCAATTCTCCTGGACCGACACACGCAAGCACTCTCAGCCCTGCTTTGCTTAAAGGAAGGCACCTCCAGGCTTGGCTCTTCCCCAGAGTCACCACTAGGCTGCTGAGCCTCAGGAGGAATTCCACCAGCACTAGGACCTGGCTGAGCCTCCTCCTCTGGGGCTGGGAGATCACAGCTGGGATCTGGAAGAGCAGGATTAGCACCTGGTGTAGCCTCAATTTCCCCTTGCACTAGAGGAGCTACATCCTCCTCATCATCATCATCCTCTGAGGCTGGCTTTTGGCTGGCCAAGATATTCACGAAACATTGGGAAGAACTCCTAGGCCCTGTCTGCATGGACTAAAATACTCTGGGAGTTGCCTGGAGTATTCTGATCCTCAGCCCTTTCCCCAGGCACTCTGAAGTGACACCTGGTGTCTGTTTTCATTCATGTTCTGTTGTGCCACTCACGGCCACAACTCCTCTCTCCCTCTGAAAATGAGGTACCCAGCATCAATCCCATGGTTGCGCATCTTCTTCTGACCTCAGAGAGAGCGACTTGCACCAGCGGTGATGATAACGGGCAGCACAGTGGTATATGTTGTAAACAGCTGCTTGGTGTTGCTCCAAAGAGCTTGGGATTTTCTACGAAGATCCAGGCCAAAATGTGAGCTTTTGAAATTCATTGTAAAAGTGGTATACTACGGGCTCAGTCCTGAACTGGAAATACATCACCAGGATAGTTTGCACCAGAACTGGAGATTGGGCCCTGTGTTGTCTGTATTGAGATCTGTGAAAAAGAAGGGAGGGTATGTTATTTGACCTGTGAAGACATAAGAATGTAAGAGCTTTTCCACAGTAAAATAAACTGCTTAAACTTATTTTTTAAAAAATAAAATAAAAAAATAAAGTATTACAGTTCCCTTGAAGAGTTAAACTGGACCTGGAAACTTTGGTTAGTCATTGCTGCTTGTAAGAATGTACATTTAAAATGATCAAGTGATTTAGATCATATATATATATATATATATATATATATATATATATATATATATTAGCAGTTTCAGCTGCTTGATCAATTTCTCTTTGAAGAAAACAATCATTGGGCAAGTCAATAAATGAAGTTTTGTAAAATTAGGGCTATTGGCAGATGGGCCAATATTTAAATAAATGTATCCAATAAACTCACAAGTGGATTGTCAGTCATTTCATGAAGCTTCTGTTTGGGTCAGCAAACATATTGAATGACATTTTGAGTCTCGAAAGAGAACATCTAAAGAGGAAAAATCAATACAGTGGTATCTGGTTCCTAATGAGTGTGACTGGATGAAAAAATAAGGACATAGATCTTGTGCCTTTCATATCTTGGTATGAGAACCACTCTGTTTTGAACAAACAATGTCTTCATTGAAGACTTACTTCCAAGAAAACATGGATAAGATTATACTTCCTGAGGACTTCAATGGGAGTTACTTTGCCTCAGATTTCAGGCCAGAGGTTGTTTCCTTTCTGCTGTGAGAATGAAGATGAGGACCCTCTTAGGTATAGGAGCTGGCAACAGTTATTCTATACCACAAATATATTTGGATATAGGGGTGTCTGGATTTTGGAGACCCTATATTAAAATGTCTCATTTGCCACAGAGTGGAGCAGAGGTGGGCAAAGTGTGGACCATGGGGCACACGTAGAGCCAAGGGAATGTTTTACTCACCAGAGTCCACATGCTTTTCCCAATTGGAAGGTAGAATAATAATTTGTCCCCAAATGGCCAATAGTACACTAGAAGCTATCTTCACCTTTGGGCTTTTTACCTTTGGGCCCCATCAAAAGCCTGGTTCACCTCCTCACTGCTTTCTCATGGAAGTGGAACATTAAAAACAACACTGAAAAATATGTGGCCCAAGGAGAGAATCAGGGAAGTAGTGGTTTATGTTTTGCATTAGGAACAGAGGATGGCTGAGATGAAAGCTATTGAGACGTCTTTCATGTACAATTTTAAATTAGTGCAATTATACACCAGGGTAGCTATGCCAGACCACTGCACAACTGATTGTTTAATGGGAACCACGGTTTTGAAAGTATCCACTATATAATGGTCAGCTCTGTACCCATCCGTTCAAAAATAAAAGAGCTGTATATATCTTTACAAAACTATTGAATACGCTAGGGACTGCAGTTGACTGTACAGTATGCCCACTCCATATGCAGAAGCCGCACTGTAATCAGCATGCGCTGTATTTGCCTTACGTGGGGGTGTGTGTGTTCTGGAATGGATCCCTGCCTAAGGCAAGGGACTCTGAGAAAGTACAACTTGGGCATAGCGGCTCAAAAAGTTTCCAACTTGGATACTACTAAAAACCATGGCTGCCACTAGACCCACTGCTGTTATGGTGGCCCTAAGGCAAACCTATCACATTGTTTTCTTAGCAAGATTTCTTCAGAAGATGTTTCTTTCTGCCTTCCTCTGAGGCTGAGAGTGTGTGACTTGCCCAAGATCACCTAGTGGTTTTTCATGGCCAAGCAGGGATTTGAACCATGGCCTCCAGAGTCCTAGTCCAACGATTATGTCATGCTGGCTCTCATTATAGTGGTGTAAAGACATCCAAAGTGCATTTTTCCTTTATTTTTTCCTGTATTTTGAGTAATGTTAACATCAGTATGTTGATCAGTAAAGAAACATGCTATATTAATAGAAACAATAATGCTAACAACCTGGGCACTGGATCATACACTGAGTAACAAAATAAGTTACATATTCACAGTAGCATTTTTACTTATCTCAGATGGTTGTTATAGGGCTAAAATAAAGAGGGAGAAAATGAATAGTATGTTCAGCTCCAAGAGGGAAAGGAAAAAAGATAAATATAATTTTCATATGCATAGTGGTACTGTGTGGCCTTGGGCATCTCATTAGTTCTTTGCTTTGGTTTCACATTGTTCCTTGGATCTAAAGTGAGAGCAACCTCAAAAGTCCCTATATGAAAGTGGAGTTGATATAAGACAGTAAAGCATTTCATACATTTTGTAGCGAAATACGAAAAATGGTACTGGATCTCAAGCAGAGTAATCATTTTGGCAAGAAAGAAGCTGACCAACAAGTGACCCTTTCCCCCACTCTACACAAGCTTAATCTTCTTTGTGAAATATGTAAAAGTAGCTATATGTATAAATATTAGTGTACAGTCAAATAATGGAAGAGAGAGAACAGAGAAGAAAATGGCTGTAGTTAAGAGTGATGCAAGAAGACTGCATGTGTAAAAGAAAACAACGAGTCTGCAAATATGAAAACTAGTGATCAGCAAGCATAAGCATGCAAAGGTTGATCATTTTAACCCATTTTTTTTAAAAAAATACTAGTTGTTATATAGTGCTAGTAAACTGCTAGTATCAATGGTGATGCAAATACAATAGTAGTAATGCTAGTACAGGATGAGCTTTGGCAAGAACACTATCACCCTGGATGAAGAGAACATGCTGAGTTTGTAGGGATGGGTAAAATTATTGATTCTGGATTCTTGTATCCCAACAATAAACAAACAAACACAAACACAAACACCTGCCCCTCAATTACTATACAAATCCCACAAGTATAGCTGTCTTCATTTATAAAGGCCTATGTTGTGCCTGTCTATTCTACATATCTTAAGCATGAGGCTATCAGGAAAAAAGAAAGAAGTGGAACTAAATCAGCACTGACATGATATAATGTATAGAAATTCAGATCAAGACTCCTAAGAGTTAACCACTCAAGGCTCTGGGTAACTCTGTTATTTTACATTTCTCCAATATTCATTAAAAAAAGAACAACACCCAAAAGTATTTAATATCCCCACTATGAAGTAATCTGTGGATTTTTACAGTTTCAACAAAAACATCATCCTCACTTTGTGCTTCACAATTGCTGAAGATGGACTGGTGTCACAAAAAATTAGGACTTTTCCATTGTGGCACTGAAGCTTGGAATGCATGGGAGGCTTGCATGGCTTCATCATTTTTAATATTTTTCCAGTTAGTTAAGATATATCTACTGAGGATGTGTTTTTGTGAAGATTGGCTGCTGAATATTTTATCTTATTACTGGTCCATTTTTATTTTTAAAGTGTGCTTTTAGATACCCTACATTTTCCTGTAAAACAAGATTTTATGAAATCAGGAAAAGTAGTGGTTGGAGACCAGGGTTTGAATCCTGGTTCAGCTATATAAAACCAGTGGGTGACCTTAAGCAAGGAGTTTATCGCACAGACTTTTTTAACCTGACTACCCCTAGTGGGATGCAGCTGAGATGCAGGATACAGGTGGAAATTATCACACTTAATTCACATTTAATTTCATCGGTTGAGTACAGCCTGGCTACAGCAAAAGTCCCAGGCACAGAGCTTTCCAAATTTGAAAAGTGCCACCTGGGATCCAGGATGCAGCCGGGCTGTACTTGGCCAATGAAATCAAATGTGAATTAAGTGCTATAATTCCCATCTGCACCCTGCATCCCGTTAGAGTGCAGTCGGGTCAAAAGTCATATTCTTTCACCCTCAGAGGATGGCAATGGGAAACCCCCTCTGGGAAAAAAATGCCAAGATAATCCCATGATAGGGTCACCATAAATTGGAAACAGCTTGAAATGAGCCCTGGTGGTACAGTGGGTAAATGCTAGTACTGCAGCCACAAGGTTGTGAGTTCCATTCCAGGGCTCCTAGGTTGACTCAGCCTTCCACCCTTTCATGGGTCAGTAAAATGAGGGCCCAGCTTGTTGGGGGCAATTGGTTTATAGATTGTAAATTGCTAAGAGATTGCTGAGTTCACCGATAAGTAGTATAGCAATTACACAAATCTTAACTTTCTACCAAAGAAGTACTATGAGAATCACCTTTGAGATTATTTATTTGTACAGAATGAGTGGATTACTTTAGTCTCTCTCACTTTCTCTCTCTCTCTTTTTGGCTAAACATTCTCAGCTTCTATTGTGCTTTTCCTCAAAGGGGGAATTCTATACATTAAATTGTCATCAGGTTAATGGACTCTGGCAATCTGAAAATTACATCTCGAAATCTGCCTTTACACTCAGCTTGAATGAACAATACTTAATTTTTTCCTAACTGTGCAGTTTAAAAATACCTGATAACATATTAAAATGACAGAGGTATATTTCATGGACTCATTTGAGCTTGTAATGTTTTCTGCTGTAGTTACTGAGATGGGTAAACGGTCTGAGGGCTATTCATTCACACTCTATGTGAGATTCAATCATCTTTAGAGTATGAGCCAGTGAGATGACCGCAGTGTAGCCCTCCTCCCCACTTTTCTCTCTCCAATTTGAATCTGAAAATTAGCAGGGAGGGAATTGTGTTAACTACACTCAGACAGTTCACCCGTCAAAAACCCAAGAAGCTATCAAAATTCTGGTGTTATGCTCCGGCAGTTAAGGCTAACCTGGATTATGTATGTGCATCTTTTCTTTTCTTTGTTTGGCACAAGGGGCTATTCATTTGTTCCTTGTGTACCATTCAAAGCCTGCCTTTGGAAGCTATCAACTCCTGCAGCTGATCCTGGTTTACTGGCCAGGGGAGACAGTGGGAGTGAGGTGACACAGGCTACCTTCACAGTGCAGAAATAATCCTGGTTGACACCACTTTGACTGCCATGGTTCTATGCTAAGGAATTCTGGGAATTGCAGTGTATTGTGGCACCAAAGCATTTTGATGGAGAAGACCAAATGTCTTACAAAATTACAATTTCCAGAATTCTTATCGCATGGGTTCTGGGGAACGGGCCCAGCGCAGAATGGAAGGGGGCGGGAAGGGAAGGGAATGGGAATATCACCCATTTTACCACACAGAGGAATGATGCCAATGCTGCTGGAAGTCCCCAATCCGTTCCCCAACTGTCTCACAGGAGGCGATTTTCAAGAACTGTTCTGAACTGCTTTTGAAAATTGGCCTCTGTGGGATGGATCGGGAATGGATAGGGATCTTCCGGCACCATTGGCAGCATTCCCTCATGTGGTAAAATGGGTAATATCCCGTTCCCTTCCCTCCCCCTTCTGTTCTGTGCCAAGCCGGTTCCCCAGGGCCTGTGCAATAAGCTCCTCTGTCTCATCATTCTCACAACTACATCTGGTGGGAACATGGAAGAGGGTCGTCTCAGTGGCTACTCCCAGGCTCTGGAACCTCCTTCCTAGAAAGATTAGACTGACAACCTTTCTGCTATCCTTCCTTGTATAGGCAAATATCTCTTTGTTTCATCAGGACTTGGAGACCTAATTGATTGGAGGAAAGGACCCTTCTGTATGCACTGTACTGTTTATTTGTTTTCTTTTAATGATCCTTCTTTTAATTGCTTTTAATTCTAGTGCTAAGTTAATGATATTTTAAACTTTTGTATGATACATATTTTTAACCTTTGTAAACAGCCTTGAGTCCCAGACTGGGAAAAAAGAAGGAAATAATAATATGTAATAATAACCACCACCAAAGGATAGTGAGGGGATGTCAGAGAAGCATTTGGCTATGTGCTTATAGTCAGATGCGCAATGATGCTACTTCATGGCTACTGTTACTACTGTTTTGTTGAGTTTCCTGATTTATTTTAATGGGAAGGAAACATATTACAAGAAAGTATAGAGTATCTTAGCCACAAGAGCAGCACATACCAATACTTTAATGAAATTAATGTGTGGTGTATAGGAAGCAATATCAAGCACACATTTTAAAAAAACCATCCAAAACAAAATACTGGATTCAGTTGCTAATGAATGAGTCACAGATGCAAGATGATTCATGAGATGTGTATATTTACATCCCAGCTGTGATGTCAGAACTTGTCACTGTTAATGAAGGAACATATGGTAAGGTTCTAACCTGAGAAAGTGAAAATAGTGTGTGAAGGGGGAGAGAGTGCTGATTAACATCATCCAATGTACAACATTCATGTTTGTCAACAACAAAATTTAGCTTATGTTTTATTTGTCCCTGAAGGGATAAAAAAACATTGCTGGTCATACAACAAAAAGGCAAAGATACATCATTTAGAAAAATCTGAGAAATGTTTTGTTTGCAAATTCCCATATGAACTGTTCTGGTCAGCACCCCTTAGAGTCTAAGGTTTATCCTAATGTGAACCTTGATTCTGCCATTTTATAAAAGAGACATCGGCGGGATACACACCGCCATATAGTACGTATTGTATACGTACTAGGGTTATACAATACGTACAAGATGGCGCCGGCCCTTCTACATGGCCGGCGCCATCTTTACGTACTGGACGCATAGCGTCCAGACGTGTCGCGGCGCTAATGACGTAGCGAATGCGCCCTTGGCGCTTCGCTACGTCATCCGTGCGCCGCAGAAAGAAGCTCCGAAATGGAGCTTCTTTTTTGCTCCGCGCGGGAGCCGCGCGGTTTGGATGCTGCGGCTCCCTCGCGGAGCAAATGGCGCCGGCGGGGGAACGCCGCAAAGCGGCGGTTTGTATCCCGCCATCATTTTACTAAACCACTCTATTTAATAACAGCTGAGCATCCATGGATTTTAGTATCTACAGGGTATCCTGGAGCCAAATCCCGGCAGATACCAAAGCCACACTGTATAAGCTCTCCAGTGCCCTTGGTTCCTTGTTGAGAAGCACCTTTCTATAATTCAACTAGAAAGGGCCATGGGGAACTTTCCAGGATCCTGATTCCTGCCTAGATGATCTTTCCTCTGTCTGAATAGACCAGCTCAGAAGACTCTTGGTCTGACTGTTCACATTTTGGGGCAAGACTGAAGCCCCCACAGATCTAGATGGACCTTATCGCACACACAATTTTAAACGTTCTGGGGACCAAAGGAGGACGCTCATGTGCGCATGTGTGCTGCAGAAAACGGAGTTTATCGCATACGAATATGTCCTCCAAGAGGCCCTGCTCCGTCCCCTGGCGTGCACCCGTTCGCGTCCAGTCCTGACGGGCGTGATTTTTGCCTGACGGATTACCTGGTTTTTTTTAGTGTGTGTGTGTGTGTGTGTGTGTGTGTGTGTTTAAAGATGATAGATAGATAGATGGATGGATGGATAGATAGATAGATAGATAGATAGATAGATAGATAGATAGAGTGACATTTCATAACTCCTTACTTTAGCTGTTCTTTTACAAAAAGTAAATTTTCCAGGCTCAGGTTACAATATATTTAGGCTTAGAAATGTCATAGGAGAGGTGACTTACAGGGACAATTCAGCCATGAAAGTCAACTAGGCAATTCAACTACAATCCCTTTCCCAACTGTAAGGAATCCTAGGTGTAGAAAAAAGGTATCAATTTCACTCTTTTCTGTAGACCATCTAATAACATTTCATTATCATCAGGCTGTCTCTTTAAGATGTGAGCGAAGAAAAATGTCTTCGACTTTTTTCTTGTGTTCATTAATCTTCTGCAACTTTGATTCCAGACACTGACATCCTGCCTTTAGGTGAGGATGCCTGGCTTCTGTAAACACAATCTAATCAGTGGAAAGAAACTCACCGATTACCTTAAGTGATCTGGTACTTTCAGAGTGACTCCTCTCAGCACTTTCTGGCAGGTATCTTAGCAACTGTGTGAAAGAATGAATAGTGCTGATATGGCCCATGCGCTAATTAATATCTGAGATAGGTGTGTGATGAGGGATGATTAGGTTCCATTGTTCTTTACTAAAATACCTCCAATTTTCACTTTGTAGAAAGCCTGTTTGCAGACACAAATCAGTGTTCATTACATTCCTCCAAAATTCCTAGGAATAACAGATAAATTGTCTTCTCCCTAATATTACTGTGATAATTTCCCAAGTTTGCACCAAGGTGTACTCATGTATTGCTTAGGTCTTCTGCAAGTGTGAAGTCGAAGGCTTTCATGGCTGGCATTCATAGTTTTTGTGGCCACATAGCCCGAAAAACCCACAAAAAACTATCTTCTGCAAGTGTTCACCATCAAACTTTTTTTGGCACACAAGAATCCCCCCCCCCCCATGGGGTTGATTGCTATTTCTGGCATTCATTGCACACCATCCTCTTGAAAATCTATTCCCTCCTTCAAATTCACTCATGAGAACCAGTATAGTAAAGAGGTTGGAGTGCTGAAATGGAGTCTCACTGAGACATTCATTTGGTGACCTTGATCCAACCACTCTTTCTGAGTTTCTTCTACTGCACAGGGTTGTTGTATAACAACCTCCAGCTTTTGGCACCAATAACTTTCACAAAAATGTCCCCAAGTATGAGAAATATCTATATATATAAACCAAAAAGGGAAAAGGGGGGGGGGGAGAAGTGAAATTCTTCATTCTTGCATGTGAGCATGAAATCAGTGAAGATTTACCTCCTAGACAGAAGAGAACCAATGTATCTTACATTCAGCTCATTGGAGGAAAAGAAGGAGATAAATGTAGCACAGAAGAAGGGAGAAAGAGAGATGTGGGGAGGATGTTCTGTTCTGGTGTAACCTAAGAAAGAAATACAGTTTAAAAAAATATCCGCTGAAGATTCATATGACTCCAAACATAGTCATGCCTGCTGTAACCTGAATCTCTCCTTTTCTCTTTGTGTGGAATGTTATTTCTTTTTTTTTAAAAAATGCTACAGAAGAAGTCTGCTAATACAGAGATTCTCTCAGAGACACTGGAGTGATGTTTGCTAAGGAGGTGGATACATTTACATGGTCTAAAATTAAAAAAAAGGCCTGCATTAAACTATTTTCTATTATTTCTGTGTGGGAAATGGATAGAGGCTACATTCCATCTGTATGATACCCAGATAACCTTACTATGGAGCTTATCCCATGAACAAATAAGCCACTTTATCTCTTCTCATTTGAATTCAGGAACCGGGATGCCCCCGGATGTTATCATACCTAAATCACTTCCGATCTAGCCAGGATGCTGCCTCCCAGATGCATCCTGGGTCAAAGCCTCACTCAGCTGGCCAATTTTTGAAGTCAGAAGCTCTTCGACTTCAAAAAAGTGCTGGTTTAGCGAGGCTTCTATCTGGGATGCACCCGGCCGGTGGCATCCTGGCTAGATAGGTAGTGATTTAGATATGATAACATCCAGGGGCATCCTAGATCCTGAATTCAAGATGAGAGAGGTAAACCAGCTTATTTGTTAATTGGATAAAATCTCTAGTCTCCCAAATATCAACCAGACCAATCCGAATCTCAGAGCTGTATGATGTGCTAAGATAATATGTAAGATAAACCAAGTACAAGTTGAGCATTCAAAATGCTTGGGACCAAAGTAATCTGTATTTCAGATGGTTGGTTGGTTGTTGTTGTTTTGGAATACCTGTATTTGCATATACATAATGCACAATACACAATACAAATAATAATAATAATAATAATAATAATAATAATAATAATAATATAATATAAAATAAAACTTTATTTATACTCCACCCCTCTATCCAGGACAATCGGAGGAGCTTACAGATTAAAACTTCATACAAATCCCCGATATCCCCATTTCCCTCCCTCCTCTAAAACAAGAACAAGACATGTGAAGTTGAAGGCTTTCATGTCCGGCATCCATAGATTTTGTGGGTTTTTCAGGCTATGTGGCCATGTTCTAGAAGAGTTTATTCCTGACGTTTCTCCAGCATCTCTGGCTGGCATCTTCAGAGAAGATGCCAAGCACAGATGCTGGCAAAACGTCAGGAATAAACTCTTCTAGAACATGGCCACATAGCCTGAAAAACCCACAAAAACTAAGAATTAAACAGTTAAACATGAAAAATAACCCAATTAAAATAATCCTATTAAAATAGATGGTGTGCGATTGGCTACGGAGTATTCAAAGAGAAAGTCGTGTTCAGTGTGTGGCTGGGTTTACTGTTCAGGAAAGGCCTGCTGGAAGAGATCCGTCTTGACAGCCTTTTTGAAGCTGTGTGAGATGATAATATGATGGATCTCCTCTGGCAGGCCATTCCATAATCTGGGAGCGATGGAGGAGAAGGTCCACTGGGTGATTGCAGTCAGTCTGGTCTTTATAGATTGCAACAGGTTCCTACCAGGGGACCTAAGTGTGTGGGGTGGATTGTACAGGAGGAGGTCCCATTAGCATACTATTAAGCATAGTACGTCCTGTATTTGGGGGGCTGGAGAGAGATGCAAGAGACATGAGGCTGAAAAAAAGATTGGGCTGGAGAAAGATTATTCATCTGTGAAATAGCAGGAATCCAAGCATAGTGCTTGCTGCAAATCCACACCTCTTACCATTTCGCATCTTGGAAGCCTGGAGTGAGATTGAGGATCTGAGGAACAACCAAACAGGAATGCCAATGGCAACAATTCAAAAGTAGAAGCGAGGGGCTGGTGGCAAAAACTTTCAATTTTTGGAGGTTTTCAGGATTTCATATTTCAACCTGTAGCAAACAAATGAAGTCTATCAATTTATATATTTTCAGAGTTCTTTTTTCCTCTCTCTCATGGGTTTTGATGCTATGACTTAGCATTTATAGGCAGCCTGAATGTAAATTTTTGCCATTTAAGTGGATGACTGAACACAACTTAGACTGAAATAAACTGGGAATACACAAAGTTCTCCAATTATATCCCAGCTTTCCTTCTTCTGATGTACTATAGCTAGAGAAGAGTGAGAATTTCATTTTAGTTCCTTTTCATTAGCATTTCCCAAGTCTACTACATTCAAATGGGGGAGGGGGGGTGGGGTTAAACTGTCAGGTTTCTCCATCACTACAAACAATTTAAAGAATGCTCCCTTTTTTTTTCATTTTCACTGAGAAAAGATTTCTCAACACACTGAGATTCCCTGTTGGGAAAATTGCTTAGGTCATAAGATTTTTTCCCCATTACTTTCTGCAACAGCAATGACAACAACAAAAATTATTTGGGGGGGGGGATGTGCTGACAAACCATGGGCACTGTTTTGTTTTTGTTTTTTTGCCCCCCCTCCCATGTCCATTTTGGTACAAAGGACTTTTTTTTCATGCACATAATTTTTTTTTGGGGGGGGGGGGCCCCCAAAAAATAAAAATGGAGAATGCATCAAATGTCTTCTAAGCTCTCCTAGCCGAGAAAGGAGTTGTAACATTATTTATTCTTGTGTGCAAGAATGGAAAAAGCCAAGATTTACATCCATAATTGTTACTGGGAAAACGTTTGTATCCATCCATCCCTCTCCAGCCTATTTCATTCATCCATATTGTGATACTCAGTCCAGGATTCAGTATTAAACTATGTATTGCACCAGGGAAAATCTTCTTCTAGAGGGAAAACAGTTATTAATTTACCTAGCATCCCATATCTCTATCACACACACCAAAATCAAAATGAACAGTGAAAGTTTGGCAAAGATCATCTTCAAACCCACCAATAAATTAACTTAGCACAACTGTAGTGACTGCTGAAGTTGCAGTAATCATTTTCAGATGAAGCCCTCTTTTCATTAGCATTTCCATGCTTACATGCATAATTTATGACAATGGTTTGCAGGCACCAAACACAGCTTTCATAAATTAGTGCTAATTTTGTTGTCGCTGAAAAACCTGGTAAATTGTGTAACACAGGAGTAGTTTTACATCTGAAAGAGAGTGGGAGGGAAACACAGAGGCCATATACCTCAGCCTTCCCTGAATTTAAGACAGATTTCATAGGATTTTCTTAGGATTCTTTTCTTTTCAAGATGTCAAAATTAATGGGTTAAATTCTTCATTATCTCCTATCTCTCACTGTCATTTCCATCTCTGCAGCTTAGAGGGTGTTTGATCATTTGATGCCTGAAGCATCAAACGTGACTTACATTGTAGAAGGAACCATTTCCCATCAAACTTTGCAAACTGAACCTTCCATTCTCCTTTACATTATCTCAAACAAATGTTTTTTGATGGAGCCATTTACAAACTTAGCTCCAGGTCATCCAGTGATTGAAAAAGTAGGTCTTTCTTAGCACAGAACACATAATCATGATTTGGGAGCAGGCATCTAATTGTTCAGTCTGCCAACCCTTAAAGATATCTAATGATATTGCAATAGCAGCACAATGAAACAATCAAGGTGTAATAATAAATGAGCTGCAGTAAATGAGGCAGTGTGAAGTAGTGTTCTAAATGCTGGACTAGGACTCAGGAAATCAGGGCTTGAATCCCTGCTCAGCCATGGAAAAGTCACACTCTCTCAGCCTGAGAAAAAGACAATGGCAAACCTTTGATGCAATCTTGCCAAGAAAACCCTATTATAGCCTTGCCTTAGGGTTGCCATAAGTCAGAAATAATGTGAAGTGACACAGCAACAAGAACAACAGCATAAAAAGGGGAAGAGCAGTATCAGGGCTAAAAATCCAAAAGAAGAGTAAGATAACAACAGCCAACCAACCAACCAACCAACCAACCAGCTTGGTCAATGGAGGCTTAAATTCTATGTTTAGTCTCACCTAGGGTAGATTCAATGGTAATTTGTTGAGTCAACTTTTATATAAATTCAATAGATTCTGAATGACAATATCTCCTTGTATGAGCTTATCCCAGTCTAACCAACTTCACAGGAGGGCTTTCTTTCATTGTCACAGTCCCATCTAGTGAGGGCATGTTAGAGGGTTTTCTTAGGGCTGGAACAGACCAGAAGTCTTCTTAGGGCTTGTGTGGGGTGGTGGTGTTTAGATGACACACACCCAAGCTGTCATCAAGCTGCCCACCTGATCAGATGGCAGGCAGTGTTGCAGTGCTCCAGCATCATTTATACATCACAAGCCACAGGAGTGCCACAAAGCTGCATCAGTAGCAGAAAGGGCACTCTTTTGCTGGCTCAGAAAGGAGTGGCAGAAAGGCAGGCAGGCAGGCAAGCGGGAGACTATATGCCTCTGAATACCAGATAATAATAATAATAATAATAATAATAATAATAATAATAATAATAATAATAGGATTTATTTATATACTGCCCAATCACTGGTAATCTGAGTGGTTTACAACAGAGGGGATAATAGACGGTTCCCTGCCCTCAGGCTTACAATCTAAAAAGATACGACACAAAAGGAGAAGGGAATGGTGAGGGGGGGAGGGGATCAGGTCCAGCAGTTCTTCTCTCCCTCTGAGGCCTGGACCAAGGCAGATGGACTGGAGGGAGGGCTCTTCTTCTTCCAGGCAGGCCTGGTGGAACTAGCCTGCCTCTCTCTCTCCCTCAAGATGGTGGATGAAGGGAGGGCTTCATTTACTGGGAGGTACAAATGGAAGAGTGCAATTGTGCTCATGTCCTGCTATTTGTTTATTCCAATTTAACCATTCAGTGTATCATGTCCAAAATCTAGGCTGCGGAATGTAGTCACCTGCATCCACCCGGACTGCAAGCATTCTTCCTTTCCCCTCCCTAGCCACCATATTGTTAACATCCTCTCCAGTTTAACCCATGCTTAATGTCCTTTCCTCCCTTCGATATCCACCACAGGAGGGGGCCAGATTAGCTTGGCAACCTCTCTCCCACCCCAGGCAGGGTGCGTGGTGATAAAAGGCAAATAATTTAATGATAGCATAGCCTGATCATGCTGAGGTCTGGTCAAAAATAGCTGGCTCCCTCGTAGTCAGGCCTATATATGGCTTCCCAAGTCTTGTCTGAAGTCTTGCAAGAGTCCTGCAAAACTTCAAAAGTGATCTGGTATGAGAATTGCAGCCAAACACACATGAAATTTCATGATGGAAATACAATCATGAAACTTTGTCAGCAACTCCAGTGCATGGCCTTGCTGTGCATCCCAGTACAAATGAGACCCCTCTTCATGGATCAGGGTAAGTCTTCTATGAAAGTGAGAGAACTTTCAGCAAGGTATCCATTAATGACCTCATGGAGAAATCAGTTTGTGTGATTATATATGGACCTTAATAATGTCATATTTTTAAAAAAAACACACACACACACAACTGTGAAGATTTAGAACGTTCATTACTTTAAAAAAGCATAACAGTCCATTAAAAATGTAAAAGTTCCACTTATGTTCTTTGGATACAAAATGTTCAGTAATAAAACACATGAAGAAGTCTAGCTTACTTCTGCTAATTCCATTTGCAATATGCATTGCATCTGATACATTAATATACATCAGTACACAAGGCTGACATCATGTTTAGTTTGAAAGTGACAGTTAAATGCTGATGTTTTGCTCTAGCTTATTTGTAGAATTGCTGGAACAAGAGAGGCATGGGTTTGTGAACTGTGGTTTGATTTAGAAAATGCTAAAATTCATGCTTCCTGTCATTTTCAAGAAGTGATATGCTTACGTCTTCTGATGAGACTGATAGATATTTCAGACAGATGTCTGGGGAGAGATTTAATGAGAAAAGGGTTTAGAGCAGTTTGGAAAGTTTACTCAGAACACTGAAAAATCTATCTTGAATCTGAATTAATTTGGTTCACAGGAGGGAGACAGCCAAGCGCTGCTTAATTGTTGGAAATAGCAGACATTTCTCGGGGTTTTTTAAATGGCATAATTTTCAAATATTCATTTTGGGAAGGAGATTAGCACAACAGCAAAAAAAAGACAGTCTAAACTTTAGAGGGCAGATTGGTGGACTCTTTGTCAAAGGGATGTGTGAGGAACTTTTTGCGGGAACTTTCATCAGTCTGCACTTGTAGACTGGCTACAGGCTGGATGCAATGGCAAGAATCCTGTTGGTGCCTTGTATGTGTCCCCTTGTGTCTTTCCTCCTACAGAAGTGGTTGTAGATTTTTGAACAGAACATCTGCATTCAGTTCACATTTGTAGAAACACAGTTGTGTATGTGATACCATAGTCCATGCAGCAGGACATACATGTGCAGGTGAGCATGGATAGCCAGTGATCAGTGTCTGTTTTTTTATACTGATGTAATACTGTGCCATAAGGCACTTTTTGATTGGTGCATAGATGCAGCTGGGGAAAAGGAATGAAAACCATTTATAACAGGAGATAAGGTTGCCCTGCTTTCTCCTAAATGATTTGAGCAGCTTCAGGGCAGTTTTCTCTCCTGCCTTCACTGCCTTCACCTATTGTTGTGGTGCCTGTGGCCGTTTTGCCACATGTCTTTTGTTGTCATTGTTCTATGCATTGAAGTTGTTTCTAACCTATGGTGACCCAGGGTTTTCTTGGCAAGTATCATGGGATTTTCTTAACATGTTTCTTCGGGGGGTGGGGGGTGCCTTTTCCATCCTCTGAGGCTCAGAGAGTGTGACTTGCCCAAGGTCACCTAATGTGTTCTTATGATAGCACCTCCTATGTTATCACTACCTATGTTGGCAGAATTCAAAGACATGGTGGTGGTGATGATGATGATGATGATGATGATGATGATGATGAATTTTATTTATATTTTTTGCATATCCCCGTGGATTGAGGTGGGATTACAACAAAAATAAAATCAACAATACAGAATACAAAATACCACATTATCTAAAATACCATCAATAAAACAAAAATCAATACTACTACTAATCATTAAAATGACCAAGTCATCATCTGTTTTCCATGCTATCAAAATCAGAAGTGGGAATGTTCTTTGAGATCAGCTATAGAAGATCAGATGGATAGGCCCACCGGAAGAGATCCGTCTTAAGTGCCTTCTTAAAGGCCATGTCAGTCTAGAAAATTGGTGTTCAAAGGGATCTTGTAGCATCTTTGAGGCTAATTGAAAGAAAAAGCTGGTAGCATGAGCTTTCATAGACTTGAATCTGCTTCCTCAGATGCATGGAGAGGAAGGGGGAATCCAGGAACAGACCTATCTAAGCAGACTGTGAATGAGAATAGCAATAGAAATGCAAAACCTTGGTTATAGAAATGAAGTGACAAGTTCAGTATCAATGAAGGACATTGAGGGCTAAGTTAGGACAAAGGGTATTGCTTAAAGACAGGGTGAGTAGACAACCGTATGAATATTGCTAGTAGGAGTACTGGAATGTCATGTGGGAACCAGAAAGGAGATGTGAAGTACTGGCCAAGAGACCCCTCATGAGGCTTGGGGTGGTGGTGGTGGTTAGGTAGTGTTATGAAGTGTGTAGTGTGCCAGGACCTATATTCCAATGGTTAAAACTGAACATGTCACCATATTTCCATAGCCATAACTTTTGCATTTCTAGCCTTACTATTCTCACTCACAGCCTGCTTATATAGGTCTCTCCTTGGCCCCTTCCCTCCATTCATATGAGGAAGTAGACTCTAGTCTACAAAATTCAAAGATATTTGAAAGTTTGTAGAATCAGTACATAGAGATATCTTGTAGCATCTGTGAGACTCACTGAAAGAAATAAATTGGCAACATTAGCTTTCATAGACTGAAGTCTACTTCTTCAGATGCATTTGGTTTATGAAACATACAGAGGTAGCTATGTTAGCCATTTAACAAATACAAAGGAAAATCCATCAGTGATGCCTTTATTGGGCAACCAAAATGCACAATATACTTGTTGCAAGCTTTGGGGGATACCCTTTGGGGGATAGCTACTTGGATAGCTCCATTAAAGTTCAAACTAAAAAGCACAGGGTTTTTGCCAGCCCACTGACATGGAATCCATCAGCTGCCATTAGTAAAAAAAACTATCAAGATCATGGGGATCTAAACATCTGTATCAGAGGGACTGGTGACCCACGGAATCCATCAGAAGTTCTGTTTTGCACAAGCTTTCTACACCATAAAAATGCTAGTTTATGTAACTCGCCAAATACTTCATGCTTTTACAATAATTTTTCAAAATGTAGCTAAAAGTCTCTGAGCCTCTTAGGCTAAATGTGGACCCAGTTCATTTTCAAAAATGAACAAACACCCTCCTTTTTTAAAAAAAAAAATGCTGTGGCTATTTCAGTATATTATCTGTCAAGTGCCTGATGGCATTTGACAGATGCTCAAAAGTTCATATGAGCAAAGTCGCGCACAAAGTCAAAAGCTAGAATAACAATGATGAAATCATGAAAGCTATTTTTAAAATGAGATGTATATGATGAAACTGTGAGCTGTTTTTATATGGATTCCTAGCAACAATATAGTCCATTGCCCAAATTGTCACTGTGTATGTCGGTCAACTCCACTAGCAACATAAGCCAATTTTACTTCTAAGTTTTGGGCCAACCCAGAAGTCATGTGATGTCACTTCCAGTTTTGGTTTCAACCAAAGATTGGATATGTGGGGAAGAAGTGGGAGGCAAGCCCAAATACTCTGAAGGTACTAGACCTCATCTGATCTTGCATACTAAGTATGGTCAGCCTTGGTTAGCACTTGGATGACAGACCATCAAGGAATAACAGATGTTGTAGGATATATTTCAGTTGAAGGAAATGGCAAGCCACCTCTGAGTATTCCTTGCCCAACAAAACTGTAAAACTCATGGGGTTTCCATAAACTGATAGGTGACTTGAAAGCAGACACAAACAAAGTGGGAGGCAAATTAATCTAAATGGGCATTCTGAGCATTTGGGGGCTAATTGTTGGATAATTGTTGGATATGTTTAGAGAAGCATTCCCAGAGGTGAGACCCTCTCTGACCCAGGAAGCCTCCTTCTAACCATCCATCAAGAAGCCAAGCCCTTCCTCCAGTCCATCTGCCTTGGTCCAGGCCTCGGAGGTGGAGAAGATCTGCTGGACCTGATCCTATTCCCCACCACCACTCCCTTCTCCTTTTGTGTCGTGTCTTTTAGATTGTAAGCCTG
>NC_056528.1:39768109-39776862 GCF_019175285.1 Sceloporus undulatus | reverse complement strand
CAACACGTGACTTACATTGTAGAAGGAACCATTTCCCCATCAAACTTGCAAACTGAACTCCATTCTCCTTACATTATCTCAAACAAATGTTTTTTTTGATGGACCATTTCACAAACTTAGCTCCAGGTCATCCCAGTGATTGAAAAAGTAGGTCTTTCTTAGCACAGAACACATAATCATGATTTGGGAGCAGGCATCTAATTGGTTCAGTCTGCCAACCTTAAGATATCTAATGATGCAATAGCAAGCACAATGAAACATCAAGGTTGAATAATAAATGAGCTGCAGTAAATGAGCCAGTGTGTGAAGTGTGTTCTAATGCGGACTAGGACTCAGTAGGAAAATCAGGGCTTGAATCCCTGCTCAGCCACTGGAAAAGTCACACTCTCTCAGCCTGAGAAAAGACAATGTGCAAACCTTTGAGATGCAATCTTGCCAAGAAAACCCTATTATAGCCTTGCCTTAGGGTTGCCATAAGTCAGAAATAATGTGAAGTGACACAGCAACAAGAACAACAGCTAAAAAGGGGAGAGCAGTATCAGGGCTAAAATCCAAAAGAAGAGTAAGATAACAACAGCCAACAAACCAACCAACCAACCAGCTTCGTCAATGGAGGCTTAAATTCTATGGTTTGTTCTCACCTAGGGTAGATTCAATTGGTAATTTGTTGAGTCAACTTTTATATAAATCAATAGGTTCTGGAATGGACAATATCTCCTTGTATGAGCTTATACCAGTCTAACCAACTTCACAGAGGGCTTTCTTCATTGTCACCGTCCCATCTAGTGAGGGGCATGTTAGAGGGTTTTCTAGGCTGGAACAGACCAGAAGTCTTCTTAGGGCTTGTGTGGGGTGGGTGGTGTTTGATGACACACACCCAAGCTGTCATCAAGCTGCCCACCTTATCAGATGGCAGGCAGTGTTGCAGTGCTCCAGCATCATTATACATCACAAGCCACAGGAGTGCCACAAAGCTGCATCAGTAGCAGAAAGGGCACTCTTTGCTGGCTCAGAAAGGTGGCAGAAAGGCAGGCAGGCAGGCAAGCGGGAGACTATATGCCTCTGAATACCAGATATAATAATAATAATAATATTAATAATAATAATAATAATATAATAATAATACATCGGATTTATTTATATACTGCCCTCACTGGTTAATCTGAGTGGTTACAAACAGAGGGATAATAGACGGTTCCTGCCCTCAGGCTTACAATCTAAAAGATACGACACAAAGGAGGGGAATGTGGGGGGGGGGGGGATCAGGTCCAGCAGTTCTTCTCTCCCTCTGAGGCCTGGACCAAGGCCAGATGGACTGGGGGAGGGCTCCTTCTTCTTCCAGGCATGGCCTGGTGGAACTAGCCTGCCCTCGCTACTCTCCTCAAGATGGTGGATGAAGGGAGGGCTTCATTTACTGGGAGGTACAAATGGAAGAGTGCACATTGTGCTCATGTCTGCTATTTGTTTATTCCAATTTAACCATTCAGTGTATCTTGTCCAAAATCTAGGCCTGCGGAACTGTAGTCACTTGCATCCACCGGACTGCAAGCATTCTTCCTTTCCCCTCCCTAGCCACCAAATTGTTGACATCCTCTCCGATTTTAACCCATGCTTCAATGTCCTTTCCTCCCTTCGATATCCCCCACAGGAGGGGCCAGATTAGCTTGGCAACCTCTCTCCCCACCCAGGCAGGGGTGCGTGGTGATAAAGGCAAAAATTAATGATAGCATAGCCTGATCATGCTGGAGGTCTGGTCAAAAATAGCTGGCTCCCTCGTAGCTCAGGCCTAATCTGTATATGGCCTTCCCAAGTTTGTCTCTGAAGTCTTGCAAGAGTCCCTGCAAAACTTCAAAAGTGATCTGGTATGAGAAATTGCAGCCAAAACACACATGAAATTTCATGATGGAAATACATCATGAAATTTTGTCCAGCCAACTCCCAGTGCAATGGCCTTGCTGTGCATCCCAGTACAAATGGAGACCCCCTCTTCATGATCCAGGGTAAGTCTTCTATGAAAGTGAGAGAACTTTCAGCAAGGTCTCCATATAATGACCTCAGAGGAAATCAGTTTGTGTTATTTATATGGACCTTATAATGTCATATTTTAAAAAACACACACACACACAACTGTGAAGATTTAGAACGTTCATTACTTTAAAAAGCATAACAGTCCCATTAAAATGTAAAGTTCCATATGTTCTTTGGATACAAAATGTTCATAATAAAACACATGAAGAAGTCTAGCTTACTTCTGCTAATTCCATTTGCAATATGCATTGCATCTGATCATTAATATACATCAGTACACAAGGCTGACATCATGTTTAGTTTGAAAGGAGTGACAGTTAAATGCTGATGTTTTGCTCTAGCCTTATTTGTAGAATTAACTGGAAAGAAGGAGGCATGGGTTTGTGAACTGTGGTTGATTTGAAGAAAATGCTAAATTCATGCTCCCTGTTCATTTCAAGAAGTGATATGTTACGTCTTCTGATGAGACTGATAGATATTTCAGGACAGATGTTTGGGAGAGAATTTATATGAGAAAGGGTTTTAGAGCAGTTTGGAAGTTTACTCAGAACAACTGAAAATCATCTTGAATCTGATCTTAATTGGTTCACAGGAGGGAGACAGCCAGCGCTGGCTTAATTGTTGGAAATAGCAGCACATTTTCTCGGGGTTTTTTAAATGGCCATAATTTTCAAATATTCATTTTGGGAAGGAGATTAGCACAACAGCAAAAAAAGACAGTCCTAACTTTAGGAGGGCAGATTGGTGGACTCTTTGTCAACAGGGATGTGTGAGGAACTTTTTGCGGGAAACTTTCATCAGTCTGCACTTGTAGACTGGCTACAGGCTGGATCATGGGCAAGAATCCTGTGGTGCCTGTTGTGTCCCCTTGTGTCTTTTCCTCCTACAGAAGTGGTTGTAGATTTTTGAAACGAAACATCTGCATTCGTTCCCTTTGTAGAAACACAGTTGTGTATGTGATACCATAGTCCCATGCAGCAGGACATACATGTGCAGGGTGAGCTGGATAGCCAGTGATCAGTGCGTTTTTTAATGATGTAATTACTGTGCCATAAGGCACTTTTTGATTGGTGCATAGATGCAGCTGGGGAAAGGAAATGAAAACCTTTATAACAGAGATAAGGTTGCCCTGCTTTCTCCTAAAATGATTTGAGCAGCTTCAGGGCAGTTTTCTCTCCTGCCCTTCACTGCCTTCACCTATTGTTTGGTGCCTGTGTGCCGTTTTGCCACGTGTCTTTTGTTGTATTGTTCTCATGCATTGGAAGTTTGTTTCTACCTATGGTGACCCAGGGTTTTCCTTGGCAAGTATCATGGGTTTTCTTAACATGCTTCGGTGGGGGATGGGGGGGGGTTGCCTTTTCCATCCTCTGAGGCTCAGAGAGTGTGACTTGCCCAAGATCACCCTAATGTGTTTCTTATGATGCACCTCCTATGTTATCACTACCTATGTTGGCAGAATTCAAAGACTGGTGGTGGTGTGATGAGTGATGATGTTGATGCTGATGAGGATGAATGGATATTTTATTTATATTTTTTGCATATCCCCGCAAAATTGAGGTGGTGATTACAAACAAAATAAAATCACAATACAGAATACAAATACACACATTATCTAAAATACCATCAATAAAACAAAAGCAATACTACTCTAATCATCATAAAATGACCAAGTCCATCATCTGTTTCCATGCTATCAAAATCAGAAGTGGGAATGTTCTTTGAGATCAGCTATAAAGAAGATCAGATGGATAGGCCCACTGGAAGAGATCCGTCTTAAGTGCCTTCTTAAAGGCCATGTCAGTCTAGAAATTGGGTTCAAAGGATCTTGTAGCATCTTTGAGGCTAATTGAAAGAAAAAGCTGGTAGCATGAGCATTTCATAGACTTGAATGTGCTTCCGATGCCATGGAGAGGAAGGGGGAATCCAGTACCAACCTATCTAAGCAGACTGTGAATGAGAAAGCACTATAATGCAAAACCTTGGTTATAGAAATGAAGTGACAAGTTCAGTATCAATGAAGGACATTGAGGGCTAAGTTAGGACAAGGGTATTGCTTAAAGACAGTGTGGAGTGAGTAACAACCGTTGAATATTGCTCAGTAGGATACTGGAATGTCATGTGGGAAACCAGAAAGGAGATGTGAAGTACTGGCCGAGGGACCCCTCATGAGGCTTGGGTGGGGTGGTGGTTAGGTAGTGTTATGAAGTGTGTAGTGTGCCAGGACCTCTATTCCAATGGTTAAAACAACATGTCACCATATTTCCATAGCCATAACTTTTGCATTTCTACTTGCCTTGCTATTCTCACTAACAGCCTGCTTATATAGGTCTCTTCCTTGGCCCCTTCCTCATTCATATAGGAGGAAGTAGACTCTAGTCACAAAATTCCCAAAGATGATTGAAAGTCTGTAGAATCAGTACATAGAGATATCCTTGTAGCCATCTGTGAGACTCACGAAAGAAAAATAATTGGACACATGAGCTTTCATCGACTGAAGTTACTTCTTCCGTGTATTTGGTTTATGAACATACAGAGGTAGCTATGTTAGCCATTTAACAATAACAAGGAAAAATCCATCAGTGATGCCTTTTATGGGCAACCACAAAATGCAACACTATACTGTTTGCAAGCTTTGGGATACCCTTTGGGGATAGCTACTTGGATAGCTCCATTAAAGTTCAAACTTAAAAGCACAGGCGTTTTTGCCAGCCCACTGACATGGCATCCATCAGCTGCCATTAGTAACAAAAAAAAACTATCAAGATCAGGGGATCTTAAAACCTCTGTATCAGAGGGACTGGTGACCCATGGAATCCATCAGAAGTTCTGTTTTGCACAAGCTTCTTTACACCATAAAATGCTAGTTTATGTAACTCGCCAAATACTTCATGCTTTTACAATAATTTTCCCAAATGTAGCTAAAAGTCTCTGAGCCTCTTAGGCTATTAATGTGGACCCAGTTCATTTCAAAAATGAACAAACACACCCTCCTTTTTTTAAACAAAAAAATGCTGGCTATTTCAGTATATTATCTGTCAGTGCCTGATGGCATTTGACAGATGCTCAAAAGTTCATCATGAGCAAAGTCGCACACAAAGTCAAAAAGCAGAATAAACAATGATGAAATTCATGAAAGTACTTTTTTTAAAATGAATGATGTATATGATGAAACGGTGAGCTGTTTTTATATGGATTCCTAGCAAACAATATAGTCCATTTGCCCAAATTGTCATGTGTATGTCGGTTCAACCCTCCACTCGCAACATAAGCAATTTTTTCTTTCTATGTTTTGGGCAACCCAGAGTCCTGTGATGTCCACTTCCCGTTTTGGTTTCACCCAAAGTTGGAATATGTGTGGGAAAAGTGGGAGGCAACGCTACAATACTCTGAAGGTACTAGAACCCTCATTTGCTCTTGCATATTAAGTATGGTCCAGCCTTGGTTAGCACTTGGATAAACAGACCATCAAGGAATAACAGATGTTGTAGGATATATTTCAGTTGAAGGAAATGGCAAGCCACCTCTGAGTATTCCTTGCCCAACAAAACTGTAAAACTCATGGGGTTTCCATAAACTGATAGGTGACTTGAAAGCAGACACAAACAAAGTGGGAGGCAAATTAATCTAAATGGGCATTCTGGGCATTTGGGGGCTAATTGTTAGATAATTGTTGGATATGTTAAACCCCCCCCCCCCAAATAACAACAACCCAACTATTTTTGAAAGATGTGAGGGCCTGAAGAGCTTGGGGAACTGCAAAATAGGATGCAAGCTACAGGAAAAGACATTCCATCTTAACATTAGGAGGAACTTCCTGGCAGTAAGAGCTGTTTGACAGTGAAAACATTCATTCGGAGTGTAGTGGAGTCTCCTTCTTTGGAGGTCTTTAAGCAGAGGCTGGATGGCCATCTGTCAGGAATGCTTTGATTGTGATTTCCAGCATGGCAGAATGGGGTTGGACTGTATGGACCTTGAGGTCTCTTCCAACTCTATGATTCTATGATTCTATGACCTGGTGGCCACACTTTGCCTATCCCTGGGCACAGATATTCAGACAGCACTGAACATGCCAGAGACTATGAAAACACATATAGATCCATCTCTTTCAGACATTGAAATGGATATTTGTGAACTAGAACAAGGCAATGATGAAGATATTAGTTATCGGACCAAAAGTGTTTCAGATTTGGGAAGTTTTGTGGAATATTTGCACATGCATAATGAGATATCTTGAAAATGGGACTCATGAAATTCATTTATGTTTCATATATACATTATACACATAGCCTGAAGATAATGGAAAAAAACCAAACCCAAAAACCATGAAGAATGTTTAGATTTTGGAGCATTTTGGATTTGGATTTTCAGATAATAAATACTCAATCTGTACTTTGAGCATTTCCTATCTTACTCTCTTTTCTGCTACACAAGCTTCTCATGTCTAGGCCCATGTCCATTTTGTATCCTATCTCTGAAGGATCTATACCTTTCCTTCCATGTTTCCCATTTCTAGACCTCACTTCCCATTGTGTTGCTTTTTGTGTCACCATTAAATCTTGCAATGACATTTGCTAGGCTAAAAGATTTACCATATAGCATCTTTAAAAGCACCTTGTACTGGGGTGGGTAGTTGTTTTAATGATATATGTTTTAACCTGGTTTTAAATCCTCCCCCCATGCCTCAATTGTTTAATTGTGTTTTAACTTTGCATCTGGTGGATTTTTAAAGTGTGTTTTTTTTTTAAAAAAAAATCATTGTAAATCGCATTGAGTACCAATCCGGAGAAAAGATGGGATAGTAATAAATGTAATAATAATAATAATAATAATAGGGAAAAAAAGGGGGAGCCAGGACCCAATGCCTAGCTATCATATGAAACACTGTCGGTTAGAAAACACAGTTTTGAATTAAAATGCCATTCTTACACATGCTAGAAAAGAGAGGGCCCTCAAGATTAAAAAATAATAATAATAGAGGAAGGACTATAACCACAGGTTGTATCTCTATCCCATACAAGAAGATGTTGCGTGCATGTGGCAGAGGTTTCTGTATGGTTTCAGAATTCTATTTCATTGTACTAGATGGCTACATGGCTATAATTTATACAGAGACTATAATTCACTGCCAGGTAGTTACAGGCTTCAGTTGCCTTCCCCATCTGGCGAGTGGAGATAAGAATGATGGGTACCAACAGAGGAGAGAGAGCCAAGGGCTGACCTAGGAACACGCTCTGCTTGCAGACTGTTGTTGATAGAGAAGGATGAGTGGAAGGAGATGGGGAAGACAAGATAGCAACAATTAGTTTAAGGGACAAGAAATGAAGTCAAAGAGATAATCCAGAATGGAGTTAGGGCACATTGAGCCAGGGCTTCATGACGTGGACTTCTTGTATTGCCAAGACATGGGTGCGCTGGTTGGAAAGCCATATCTATCACAGGACTCCTAAGATCGGCGGGGTAGAAACTGCCAGAAAGAGGCGTGTCCCTGGCACCTCTCTTTGCTCCGCAGGAGTGCTGCAGAAACCAAATTGTGTGGCGCTTCTGCCGAGCAAAAAAGGAGCACTGGGAAGCAGCTCCTTTTTTGCGGTGCACCTCTGTGCCCCAAAGTGCCAGCAACGCCACGGTGATGTCACAACTGTGCCCCCCTGTTTGGAGGAGGCACAGCTGCGATGTCACCAGTACATGCCGCGCCTGGTGGGTGCGCTGCAGCTGCGGTGCCCTCATCACTTGTGAGGGCTGCCGGGTGTGTGGGCGCTCCTCCCACCAGCCAGCCCTCGCACTTGATGAGGGCACCGCAAAGGCCAGTCTATTATGGGCCATCATTTCATTTGTTTTCCTGTTGTCTACAGGCACATCTAGATCTTGAGTTCTTTATGTGTTCTATGAGAGTAGATAATTTCAGTTGCGCATTGGAGTACCTTAGACCCTTTTTGATGTTAGAACATGGCCACATAGCCCAAAAAACCCACAAAAAAACTATGGATGCTGGACATGAAAGCCTTCGACTTCACATTTTGAGATTAATTTACCTGAGGGGGCAAATCCCCATTGCTGTATGTAGCCACATCCAGCACCTTTTAGGGGCAAATTACTACTGAGCAAATCTTCAAGTAAAGAGGAAAGATACGTACCTGGGTGTGCAACCTCATTAATGGATCTAAATATGGGAGGGGAACTGCCTCAAGAGGGCGGGGAGCCCAATAGGTAGGTACTATGTTTTTGCGTATAGTAAATTTGAATTTGATGTTCAGTTATGTACAGATGAAAGGCATTTGATTAGTAAAATGTGTAAGCTCTTGTTAAAAATGGGAGGTGAAGGAGGGACCAATTAAGGATTGCATGATAAAATGGGCACAAAAGTTTGGATATGATATGGTCATATGGAGAATTTCTAAATGTTTAAGCAGACTTATAGTATACGTATGTTTGTTAGTTTATTCTTTACAGTTATTTTAATAATATGTTGTTTATAATCTGATATAATTTAATAATAATAATATAAAATTATATAAAATGTTATTAATATTAATATAAAATATAATGATATGTTGTCTATAAATTCTTCCTTTTGTTTTTAGATTGTACACTGCAGGCAGGCTTTTATATGTGTTTTGCTACTTACTATGTACAGCACCATGTAAATTTATGGTGTTTTATAAATGGACATAATAATAATAATAATAATAATAATAATAATAATAATAATAATAATAATAATAATAATA
>NC_056528.1:39744406-39768099 GCF_019175285.1 Sceloporus undulatus | reverse complement strand
GTCCAACCCCCAGCCATGCAGGAAATCTAAATCAAAGCATCCCTGACATAAGACAACAAATTGCAAGATCTTACCACTCAAATAATTCATTTTTGTGAATGAAGAAAGAAATGATGCTCAGGTAGATATGGATGATTAGAGAAATGAAACGGTGTGTGCCATTGATATGGCTATCTCACCTAGTACCAGGACCTCACTAAATTCAATGGTTACCCACTGATATCTACATAACTACGTAACTATGGCTACATCCACACTGCAGAAATAATCCAGGTTGACATGGCTTTAACTGCCTTGGCTCAAAGCTGTGGAATTTTGGGCACTGTAGTTTGTTGTGGCATCTCACAAAACTACAAGTCCCAGAATTCTATAGCACTGAGCCAAGGCAGTTAAAGCCATGTCAACCTGGATTATTTCTGCAATGCAGATGCAGCCCTAATCATTGGGGTGGTCACTGAATTAAGCAAGTTTTTTGTGTTCCCCAACTTGTGGTCCATCCTAGTAGAACTTCTCATGCATCTCTGTGTGAGGTTGGGGAGGAAAGACATGGCACTCTGTTCCGTCCAGGACAAGTTGCCTGACCTTTTTTGCTATGAAGGCCCTGGACCACCAAAATTACACTGGGGATTTCAGATTTAGGAAGACATTAGATGACCAAGAGATAGTGAGGGATGGCGGGATACCTTTTTCCCCAGAGATACTTAAGGGGCTGGGTGACTGCTGAGCTTCTCTTTGGTTTTCTGCATATGAAGAGGCTTTATTTCATTTAGCATACTAAGGGCCTGTACAGACAGGCCAAAATAAAGCTGCTCCTAAGGACTGGAGCACAGCTTTGGTGCAGCTTCTGACTTCTTAAAATGCATGTGTCATTTAAACAGCATACCTCCAAAGTGACCCAAAGCAGCTTTATTTTGGCCTGTCTGTACGGGCCCTTAGTCTCATCCTTTGGGGCTTTGGGGCCTTCTGGGTGAGTTTGGGGTGGCTAGTAAGAGTAATTCCTCCAGGAATTGAGGAATATAGTGATGAGACCATACTCTGTATAGATTTGGCTTCATTGGTCCAAAACAGATAAGGCAGGGAAGGGAGCCTTTGTGGAACATGGGACTTTGCCTGGTAGGAGCATGAGAAGCCTATGGAGGGAGTAGTAGTATTTACATATAGCATTTGCATCATTAATTACCATTTGATATTGGTGTTGTATTTAATTACTGTGACTGTGGAGTGAATGCAAAAATATGGCTCAAAATGTTTCCCATTTTCTAAAAAGAATATCTACCCACAGTCTGTGTCTCTCCTTCTTTTTCTGTTCACAATCCAATATGTTGTTATTTTTCTCTCTTTCCACCATAGGGACGGTAAAATGATCCAGCCCAGCTTGTTTCTGAATGCTCATATTAACTTCATGAAAAACAGCCAAGGAGCACAAGAGGCAATATTTAGATCCCTTGTCTCCAATACTGATGCTAGAACAAAATTGACATCTTGGTAAAATACCTGTTGTGACTTTGGCTTTCACAACAAGGGGAAATACTGGAGTCATGAAACATGGGAAAACAAAGTTAATAGCTTCCTGTAAAGGAAACCCTTTTTCTTCACATCACAAAAATTGAGAATCTGAATCTGGCAAAGTATTTCAAGATTTTTTTTAATAACATTTTTCATCCTGAAAGATTTCAGGGCATTATACAATAGTAAAAATGCAGTGTCTTGAAATTGTCCTTCATAACAGTAAAGCTGGAAGGGATTCCACCCTTGGAGAAATGACAAATCAGACAGAGCAATAAAACCAATTTAAAATGCCTCAGCAACATTCAAAAACTGTCTTGAAAATAGTTTAATGTCAGTTCCAGTTGAACTTCCTCAAGAATGGTATTCCAAAGTCAGGGTACCACAGAATTTCTTCAGCTAGTATTGAAAACAATCACTAAATTGTACAGCTTTGTCCATGGTTATGTGGTGAGTCCTGATTAATGGCAGAACTTGGAAAGTTATTTTTTAGATGTAATTCACCCCCATTATTTTGTAGTTGGGGTATGCATAGCACAGCTTAGAAAGTAACCTATTGTGTTTCTCATGTTGCTCATTACTTCTTTTGCTACTTTACTTTACTTAAAAAAAAACCTTAGGATTTATAACAAAAGTTCATATAAACCTGACCAAATTCCATCAAAATGCCTCTGAAAATCATTTAAAAATAATTGTGAAAATATTACTCATTGAATATTTTTTGACTTGTAATTTATTATATTCTTGTTTCCAGAAAAGTGATTTGAGGAACCATAGAATCAGAGAGTTGGAATGGATCACAAGGACCATCTAATCCAAACCTTTCCAAGCAGGAATACACAATCAAAGCACTCTTGAGAGTTGGACATCCAACCACTGTTTAGACCACCAAAGAAGACCTTGAAGGACCTCCAAAGACCGCCAAAGAAGGAGAGTCCAAAGACCTCCAACGAAGGAGAGTCCACCATCTCCAGTACAATCTATTCCACTGACAGACAGACCTTATAGTCAAGAAGGTATTCCTAATGGTTAGGTGGAACATCTTTTCTTGTAATTTGAGTTCTGTGGTTTGTGATCTAATGTCTGAAGCAGTAGAAACAGTCTCACTCCATCTTCAATACAACATCCCTTCAGATAAACATACCCAGCTTCCTAAGTCATTCCTAATAGGTATCATATGCACCAATCTGCAAGTGCCTGACTAACTGCTGGGTAGTTCATCCAGTCCAGGTCTTTCACAGGTTATCTGAGCAAGATGAATGGAGAAGTACAAGAGTGGTTGCCAGCTGGTCCAGAAGTCATTGCAATGGTTCAGTAGTCCAGATACACAAAGCCAGCAAGGAGCAAACAGAGTTGCCAAAATGTAACCAGTCCAAGGGCCTTGAAACAGGAATGCTAGAGAGTACCACCAGTCAACAAAATAAGATACTTGTCAGCATGAAATGTTCAAGGGAACTGTTAGCAAAATTATGGGCAGCTCTGTTAAGAGTACAAGTGTATAATTAGGTTAGCATCTACTTTTTAACAGTCATTGGGATCTGCTTTTGTGCCGTGTGCCATGTGGAGAGGTGTGCGGCGTCACAGTGCCCAGGGGGGTGGAGTCGGTCATGTGTCATGTGGACGTGACACCCTGACTCCGCCCCCAGGCTGGCCTTAATGGCAAGTCTGAAGAGCCCCTCAGTCACCTCTAGAGACCTAAATTTTGCCTGCCCTTTCTTCAGAGGGTAAGTGATCTTCGACAACAGACATTTTTCAACTTCAAAAGGATCAGAAACAGAAATAGGCAGTTTCCTGAGAGATGTGAACAAGGCAGTCTGGAGGCAAGTTGGAAATCAACCTGGAAGAGGAAGCACAAGAACACTATTTTTTACTTCTTAAGCAACAAATTTAGATTAGATTTGGAGTGCAGGCCAAGTCAGTAACTTTATAGACCTAGACAGATCCTTACTGGTAGTCCTTGTGTCACCTTATCCCTGCTAAGCAGGTGGCTACAGTACCATCCTCTGGCCATGTACTACAGTGGTGATACATCAGAACATGTTTTCCTCCTCTAGGAATCTACCATAGGCGGCACAGAGAGTAAGGCAGCCAGGTCTTGGTGCCAGACTCCTTCGTTTGAGATCTTTGTTGCCTTATGGGGCTGGCTATATGCAAGGGGAAAGACAGTCAGCCTGTCATAAGAGAAGAAATGTAAAACAGTTGAGCAGCAGCTGGGGGTGGGAATTGAATAAGACCCACAGATGTCATTTACTGCAGGGAAAGTGAATTGACCAGCTGCCTGCCAAAGAACATCAGAGAGGGTTCCATCCCCAGGCAATCTGTCTGTTTGACTGAGATCATTTCTGTGTTTCTCCATTGCCAAATCATGTCAGTATGGAACAGAAAATGGAAAAGGATGTTACTGTATCTACATATTCCAATCACCAAAGACCTTTTAAGGAACTGTATGGAAATGTTTCCTTAAAGTATCACCTTTTTTAAAAGATGTTAAATTAACTCCCACATTTTCAAACTATTTCCTTCCTGCATACGAAGAGACAAGATTGTGTTTTTCTTGCATGGAAAAAAAACCCAAAAAACAAAACTCCAAGTAGTAATTTGATTGGATTCATGGACCTGAAAGCTGACAAAAAATACAGATGGAAAATTGTGACATAAAATATAATTTTAAAATAAATCCAAATCAATGCATAGCTAATCCAAAGCAAACAGTTGTTCCTTCTCTGATGTGTTATCTCAAAGATTCCAAGCAGACCTCATTCAGAAAAGATAATTCATACAAGAGACTGCATGAGAAACACACACACACACACAAGGTTTGATGCCTGATTTCTTTTAAGGAAACTGACTCTATCTCTATTAACTCTTCAGTTTAATTTGGTCCAGTCTCTGTGTAAATAAGCATGACCCCTATTTTGAATTAACAGAAATGTCATGGGGAAAGCATCAATCAGAAGCAATTGGTGCGATTTTTTTTCCCTCCTCCAATTCGCATTGCAGCTAGACTTTGCACTATTTCTTTCTCCCTTTATGTATTCAGAACATGTAGGGTGAAAACTGGCAATTTTCAATGTTTTGTAGTACAGTCATGCAGTCAAAACAAAATTATATCTTTCTAGCTTTAAAAAACATCCCAGGAGGAATATTAGGAAGTAGGGGGAGAAAGGGAAAGATTCACTTTGAATATAGAACAAATCAAGCAAACTCCAGTTTAGATAAATAAAAACTAAAAATGGGAATGGAGCATGATGCACAGCCTTAATTGTGTTTCCCAGAAACTGAAATAAAAATACCATCCTATATCCAAGATGTACTAGATGAGGAGCTATAACAGGAGAGGGCAAGTCACACTCCACTGGTCATTTTGTGGGACATGGGTCTCTTCATCTCTTCCCCCCATTAAGGAAAAAAAAAGGGGGGGGAGGAAAAGTGCTGCATCCTCTTTTAAATAAGATCCCCACACCTTGTTTAGCCCCCCAAAATGCTTTCTATGAAACTGCTAGCAGATTTCTTACTACTAATCTTACTACTAATAGTGGGTTCCAGGAGTAAAAATTACCTTGGATCCTCTCAGCTCCCTCCTGAAATGACAATTGACTATAAGTAGCAATTGGTTGATTTCTACTGGGGAAATGACTTGTCCCCCTTCTTCCTATTTCCCAGAAGAATTGATGGGATTTTTGTGCCAGTGGCCAAAATGTTGGTCGTTGCAGCAGTGGGGTTTCAGTGGTGGCCATGGGAAGGGTGCTGAAAGTTGTGGCAAGAAGAATAAAATCTTAATTCTCCAAAGACAAATTATTTAATAAATGCAGTCCCACTTAATGGTATTTCTAAGGCACATTTCCTACATGTCTCATCTTTGAAAATGAGGGAAAAGGAGGAGCCAGTAGTTTCTGGTCACTGAGTAGAGCTGATGGAGAGTAGACTTGAGATGGTCCCCTTCTCTCTTCTACTTCACATGGGCTGATGGGCATGACTCTTGCCAGGTGACTGTTGAGTTTCTGAGGTGCTGAGTGAAGCTGGCACCTTAACCAGAGCCAATGTCAGCCTCTATCCCTGCTTTCTCTCTCCTGAAGCTAGGTGAAAAGGCAACTGGGTGACAGTTGACATCTGGGTGACAGAAACTTTGCAATCCTGGCAAAGTTTAGTTTCACAGCAGAGCTGATAACGGCCTTACTCAATCCACCCCCCTCTGGCCAGTCTTAAAAGTGTACAGAGGGGAGTAAAATCCCCATGATATTCATGTTAAACCTGTATTTTATTGGGTCTTTATGGCCAATAAATTTACTGACAGCAATGCTTGATGCATAATGCATTATAAAATTATTACTTGAATAGGCTGCATGTAATTAAACAATTTTAGCATTCATGCTACAGTTCCTTCTCTTTCTTCCTTACTTTTTTGAATTAAAGCTGAGAATTGGGCAAAACAATGTGGGTGTTTCACCTTTGTATTCTAGACATAATGCTCTTTTTCTTGGAATAACCTAAAGAAACCAGCAACTATGGGCCTTTTCTCACTAACAAAAAACCCAACTGCTCCCCAATGGGAAATAATTGGGTTGTGGGTGCTAGCAGGAATTATCACACATAATTCGCTGTCGATTCCACAAGGCAATTGCAGCCTGGCTGCATCCTGGGTCCCAGGCACACTTTGGAGGCCACTTTTCAAAGTCAAAAACCTCTCAATCTGCAATCAGCCGGCAGAATCAGCGGTGAATTGCAAGCCATAATTCCCAATAGCATCTCATAACCCAACTGTATCTCACTGGGGAGCAGTTAGGTTTTTTGTTGATGTGATAAGGTCCTATATTCCTTGGGTTACTAAATACCAAAGGGGATTAAAATTTGATCCGAGGGAGTGGGGGAAGTGCATGTATTTTTGAAACAGGAAGGACTGTGGATAGCCCATAACTGAGACAGTCCAAGCTGTTCAGAGCCAGTTGGCAGACTTATGGACTGATTGTGTTATCCAACCATAATTTATCAGTCATACCTTTATTGGCCAACTGAAATGCAGAATATACTTGTTGCAAGCCTTTGAAGCACCATGGCCTTCTACATCAGGCAAGATGTTACAAACCAAACAGGAAGGGTAAAAAAAAAAATTGGAGATGTTATCCAGATGCCTGCATGTTGTTTCAATCCTTAGTAGAGATGTTATGATGGGGAGGATACCTTTTGCAGACAGGTTCCTCCTCCTTCTGGCCATGTGGAAACAGGGAGATTTTCAAAGTCCAGGACATTTAAAGTCCATTTGCATCTCAACAGGGACCCCTCTTTTGCAACCCAATATGTTTCTATTCCAGTGAGGTCACAGGCCTCTTTGTAGACAGAGAACAATGGATTCCTCAAGAAGTCTTCATGTTTGTGCATCAGGAACATTTTGGTGATGGAGAGGTAAAACATGTGAATTCAGTCCAAATTTAAGAATTTGTCAATTTGTCAAGAAAAAAACAACATGGGTTATACAGTAAATGAAATAAAACATGTATGTGAGAGTCAGGGTGACTCAGCAGAAGCCAATTGAGAACCACACAGGTGTAAATGGTAATACAATTAACAAGTCCTGAATGCCAAGGACAAGAAATGTAAAGTGGATGATTGGACACACCTGACAATTGTTAAGTGGTCAAGGCTGAGATGATGAAATTAATTGTAGGATGAACCAAGAGAGCCAATGAGAATGATGTACACACCTACTGGGTGGAAACAGACAACAGTGGGTGGTACCATGCATTGACTATAATAATGACTATGCATCCCAATGTATTTTGTGGGTTGTAGTAGTGGTGGACAGTGAGGAGTATAGTATTGTTGTATTGGAGTTGTGTTGGATAGTTTTGGAGCTGTATATAGTAGAATAAAGTAGATCTTTTATTTAAGACTACTGAGTTGTCTGGTGTCTTGGGTGAAGCTACAAGAACCAGCTGGATCCTGAAGAAGGGTGAAGACTTTTGTGGAAGCAAGAGTGAGAAGGCTTGGAGAATTTGTCAGGGTCTTCAGCCTATTCTCTGTAACTCTGCTAAGCTATAACCACTGGCCAAAACTGGTCAGCGCGGTGCACAACCAGGTGGTGAGTTCAAGCCAGAGGTGAAGAGCTACAACTCCCATCATCCCTGACAATTTTACCTTGGTTGAAGTCCCAGTCCACATGCTATTCTTCATGGTTCTCCTGTTGCAGCTACAATGCAGTCTCACAATACAAAAACCTTATGTTGAATACCAGTGTTGCACAACTGAATATACAACCAGATGTGCAAACAGCTACACAAGCAGAAACACAAGCAGATGTGTAATGCATACACAGAGGAATGTGCAACCAAATTTAGAATTAAATGCACATCTGCATGCATAATGATACCATATGTGGAACTTTGTTTCTGTGACCTTGAACTGAATGCAGACATTGTGTATCATTCTCTAGTTTCTTCCACAGGGGAAACCTTGCATTCATAAGAAACAAACAGAATTTTGGAGTTAACAAATAACTTTCACATAAGGTGAGATTTAAAGAGATATGTGTAAGAAATGGAAGAAGGAGGGTAGCACCAAAGAGGAAACAAATGAATAGCTAACACTTATAGGGAGAAAGTCAGAAAAGTTAATGCTCAGAATGAGCTCCATCTTACTAGAGAGGTTAAGAATACATTTTAAAAAGGGGGGTTGCGTAATGTTTAGAGCAAGAGGAAGAACATGGAAATGGTAGGACCACTGTGTAAAGAATATGGTGAATTGCTGAAAGATGAAAGCGAGACGGATGAACTGTTCAACACATTCTTTGCCTGAGTCTTCCCCAAAAGGAAAACTGTTTTCGAACTGGTAAAAATAGAATAAATTCTGGGATGCATCAGCAGGACCATAGTGTCCAGATGATAGGTAATAGTGATTTCACTCTTTTCGGCTTTGGTTAGACATTAATATTGTGGCCAGTTCTAGGCATTACAGTTCAGAAAGTTTATTGACAAGCTGGAACATGCCCAGAAGAATGGTGAAAAGTCTGGAGACCATGCCCTATGAGGAGTGGCTTAGGGAGCTGCGTATGTTTACTTTAGGGAAGAGAAGGTTAAGAAGTGACATGATAACCATGTTTAAATATTTCAAATGATGTCATATTGAAGATGGAGCAAGCTTGTTTTTCTGCTGCCCTAGAGACTAGGAGATGGAGCAATGGATTCAAACTACAGGAAAAGAGATTCCACATAAACATTAGGAGGAACTGCCCAATGGCAAGAGCTGTTTGACAGTGAAATGCATTACCTTAGAGTGTGGTGGAATCTCCTTCTTCTTCAAAATGTAGTCGAAGATCTTCCCCAACATGTATTCAATTGCCCTTTGTCAGCTGAAATTAGAGCAAATTTATTTTCTGATCCTTACAAGTTAAGGATACTTGACCAGCAAATAAAAAGATCAAATTTTTACTCTTCAATAAAGATCCCACTATACTTAGAAGAGCCACAACTTTTTTTATTGGTCTTATCTAAGATGTCCAAACAGGAACACATAATAATAATAATAATAATAATAATAATAATAATAATGTAATTATAGTCCACCCAATCACTAGGAATTCGGGCAGGTTACAACAGTAAAAATGCATTAAAAATACAATAAAATACTAATTGATCCCTTCCCAGAATAGAAAGGCTGCAGAACCAGCTATGAAGTAGACTCAGCTGAAAGAAAATGATCTATGTATTTCCATATGTGATACCCAAATTCAAAACCATTTTAATACTTACAACTTTAATACTTAATTTGGTTTTAATGTCACACCTAATGTGATATTTTAATATTTTAATGTGTAATTTATTCACTATGCTTATATCATACCTATTTGTTTTTTGTGATGACCTACGGTCATTTACAAAATGTGAAATTAGCTGAATTGAAATCAGAGAGTTACTTCCAACTATAGGGTTGCAGTCTTAGCCCCATTGAAGGAAAACATTTAGCAAATTTTTAAAAAATCCACCAAACTCTGATACCTTTATTGGCCAACCGAAATGCACAATATACTTGTTGCAAGCTTCTTGTTGAAGTGGAGCTTCAAAAGCTTGCAACAAATTTATTGTGCATTTCACTTGGCCAATAAAGGGATCACTGTTTGGTGGGTTTTTACTTCTGAGTATACATGCTTGGGATTGCAGCATTAGTCATTTTCTAAATATGTGTCTGCCCTTCCCGCCTCATGCGCCAACACTGAAAACCATGTTCTGTGATAGGAAACAGGTCCTGAAGTTCTATTGTAGTGAATCTTCTATCATGTTGAGACTTTTCAGCATAATCCGGCACGTCTGGAAATCTCAAGGGTGTTACCTCATCATAGAGCCAGGACAGATGATAAATCCAAATTAACTAATTAAGTTGCAAAGAAAAAAAAAAAGACGAACAGCTCTTTCTAACCTAATGCTAACCTGGAGAGTTTGCTGAGTCTGTCTGGCAGCAACAATGACAGCCTGACCACAGGGAATGAAGACAAGAAAGCTAATGGGGAAAATCTAAGCACTTGAGGTTCCTTATTGATTTTGGCCTGCCAGAATGCATTCTGGATGCAACTCAAGATTGCTGAAACATCCAGATTAAGAGAGACGGCAAAAGGGCAAAGGAAAAAAAGGTTTGATAATTCTGATTTTCTTCCCTGATAATCTCAGTAATAGACTTGACAGTCAATACAAAGATCCTTAGTCTTTATCTCTAAACACAATGCATGTGAGAGAAGCTTTTTGATTGTGGGGGTGGGCAGTGCTCCGAGATACGGAGTAACCTTGATCTTGCAGTTAAAGCAATGATATTGTCTTTTTTTCACTGATTAGATCCTCTGGGTATTATGGCAAACACATCTATTCTCTCTCCTTGATGTGCCTGTATAATTTCCCTTAATGTTAATTGGAACTGCAGAGAGAACAGACCTTGTGTTGGTTTTTCTGGCCTTGTGATGCTCCCTGCTGTGGAGAAAGGCTGTGATTATTCATGGCTGGTCCTTTGTAAATTGTTACTTAAATCTGAAACAAGGCTGGCATCTCTGATTTCCTTGACTGGTTGAGGGGGGAAGGAGAAGAAAAGAATCTGTGGCATCTATAGAAAAGTTAAACTTCCTGAAACATAAGTCAACAAAGAAGGACATCACTTAATGGGTGAAAATGATCTTCCTTGAGAGATGCCAGGACCTGGTTTAACCACCCCATTCCTAGATTTACTGGGAGACCCACACAAACAAGATTGGACAAAGGGTGAAATTTCCATCAGCCTCCTTTTAAAATACTTTACTGCACTTTTGTTAAAATGACAGGATCCCCCTCCCCCCGGGGTTAGTTTTGACTTTTAGCATTGGAAGCTCTGAAGGAAAGGTTTGGAAGGCATTGCTATAGGAGTGACTTTTCAGACAAGAACATAAGAACAGTTTGGGGTGCTGGGGTTACTTATGGTCATCTGCTCTGACCACTGCTGGACAAGAGCTAGACAATGGCCAAATTATTATTATTATTATTATTATTATTATTATTATTATTATTATTATTATTAGTTTTATATGGCCCATTCTGCTCCCCAACCTATTCTGGTGGCATCCTGTTCAGATGAGAACTACAACTGGGGAATAACATTCTTAAAGGAAAATTTTAAAACTTACCTCTTACTCCAAATCTTGCAAGATGATCTGGACCCCACCATTTCCATGCCTTGTGGTCTCTTCCAGCTCTATGATTCTATGAGAGTTGGCTGTCTGCATAGGCATCCTGCTGAGCTACCTAGGACATCCACCACCATAGGATTGTCACTAAGTGTCTCCTTCTGACCTCAGATGTGAGCAACCCACAGCAGTGGTGTATGCAGTGGCCACTTCAGTGGGATGCCTATGCAGACAGCCACCCTGGCATGGGAACAGAGAACCAGGTAATGGGGAGAGGCCCGGGTAGCTTCAGGCCACGATTATCCAGGCTGCCTGGAAATGGACTAATTTACAGTGAAGATGTTGCAATATGGGAGTTATGTGTTGCTATCCCCTGTCAGCAGACCGCTGCAGCTTCCAAACAGTTTCCAAAGGCAGCCCCACACAGAGTGCATTACAATAATCCAAAGAAGATATAATCAAGGTTTGTGTCACCATAATCATATCTCACCTCAAGGAACTGGCACAGTTAGTGTACGAGTCTTATCTGTGCAAATGCACTCCTGACCAAAGCCCAAACATCCAGGCTCTGAGCCCAGGAGTACAAGTAAGCTACAAATCTAAGATTTCAAGAAGGATGTAACCCCATCCAGCACAGGATGTATCCCTATTCCCTGATCTGCCTTTTGACTGATCAAAAGCACCTCTGTTTTCCCTGGATTAAATTTCAATTTGTTTGTCCTCATCCAGTCCATTCATGACAACAGACACTGATTTAGCACTGAAACAGCTTACTAGAAGTCAGATAGAAAGGAGAGCTAAAGTCGAATGTCATCAACATACTGGTGATACTATAGGTTTACCCACTGAGAATAAATCAGTTATTCTATAGACTCCTCTTTGTTTCCATCCACTAAACTGAATATATTTAACACTCTGTTTCTAGGAATGGGCATAGGAGTAATGGTGCCGGTGCTAACAAATGTTTTTATCCATATGTTAAACATCCCTTCGGCAAATGGGTTACCTATTCTTTCTGGCTTAACTTTGTCTTAAAAATATTTCCCACCTTTCAATAACTTGCTTCTATCTGTTTGTGCCCAAGCAATAAAATTCTCATTTTTTTACACATTTCTCTAATGGAACCAATTGGGGTGTATCGTAATACATTCTCATATTGGACAGGGCTAATCCTCCCTGTGATGGGTGATCATATTTAGTACTATTAATGAACCTTAAGAATTTTCCTGCAACTATAATCTTTTTTTAAATGCCATTTTGAAAGATTTGCCTTTCCTACAGACAAAGGGATCGTTTAAAATAGAATTAAAATGTCAGCAAAATATGAGCTTTAACAACTGCTAGTCTATCTAGTAGTGATTAGTGTAATTTTGAATATTTATTTAATTTTTCTTGCATATATGATCAGACCAACTGATAATCAAATGGGAACCAATAAAACCATCGTGGCTGCAATTAATATTAAAAAAAATCAATTTCAGGAAGAATTGAGTAGAACAGAGGCCTCATTAAGAGCTTTAACTATATTCAAAATAATATTTATCAATAATCTAAATAATGTACAAGGACAAATCTCCAATTATATTGACAAATACAAGAGGGCAATTTTGGAAAGTCCAAAGGAATACGATTTATTTGGGATGAGATTTGGGGATAAATATACCTGAAAATTAATGGAATTCAGTTTGGGGAAGCCTGCTTAATAAATAAGTATCTGCTCAAATCAGGGAGAGCACACTGAAAATTATCTATAAATGGCACTATTATCCACTTAAGTTACATAGAATTAATAATGAAGTAGCAAAACTATGCTGGCAAGGATGTGGACTATTAGGAGATTGGATTCATATGTGGCTATCATGTCCAGAGACACAAATATTTTTTGACATAGTCTTAACTCGGATGAGCTGTATAATAGGAGAAAGGGTCCACTTTACAGGGGCATTACTTCTTATTTCTTTATTCAGAAATGTAAACAAGAATCTACCAAATAAAGACCTTATATTATTTTTGGTTTGTGCTGCAAGAATGGAGGTAGCTATGGGGGGGGGGGGGGAGTGGGAATGCACAAATTTTTGATACAGAACTAGTTAAACAGAATATGAGCCATGGCTTTATCTGAACAATTAACATGTAGTAAGATTAGAGAGAGGAGAAAAAGAAGAAAATTTATTCAAGGTCATATGGAAACCATTTAACAGTTACATGTGTCAGAGAAATAGTAGATTCAAACCACTATTGGATCTGCTGAAATTTTGGATAAATGATTAGTGGAAGATATAATTAACATCAATGAAAACAGATAATGGAGATCATTTTTAAGAAAAGGGATTGGCAGTGAAGTATTTTGTACAAGTGTATGACTGGGGAGTGGGAGAATGGATGTAATTAAGGAAGCTCTTAGACTATGATTTATTGTTGTATTATTGTATTGTATGGTGCCACCAAACCCGAAACTTCCAGATGACTTCTTCCACAGGTTTCATGTAGCTATTATACAGTTTGGGGGAATCGAGAGACAGCATTGTGGAATCCCACAGTGCAATGACCAGGAATTTCCCCAGTATCACCTGAGTTGGCCCTCAATGAAGGACCAGAACAGTGCACCCAAGAACAATCTCTGAGAGGATGCTTAGAAAGATGCCATGGTTGATGGTATCAAAAACCACTGAGAGGTCCAGCTGAAGCAGCAGGGAAACACTCCTCTGCTCTAGTTCTTTGTATAAGTCATCCATTGAGATGACTGAAATTGTCAGTCTGGCCTGAAGCCAGACTAAAATGGATCCTGGAACTAGGAAGTCACCACATGCTTTATATTCTAGGCCAAGAAAAGTATATTGGAGACTGGCTGATAATTCTCCAATATAGTGGGGTCTAGGGAGGATTTTTTGACAGGCTGTAGTGATGCATTTCCTTTACCCTCTCATCCACCCTCTCATCCAGCCTGAGGTGAATGTGGTAGCTCTCACCTCTCTAGGAATCAGGTTCATATTCTTAGGTTGCATACATTAAAACTTGTCTACCAAGCAGAAACAAAGGTTATATCCATTGGACCTGTATCAACTATAGCATCCAAGTCAATGTAGACCTGAACGATTTTGTCTGCAAAGTGTCATGCAAATTCTTCACAGCAGGTATTGAGTTCAATATTTATAAGCCCTATTGAATTTATGCAAACATTTATAAATTCCAAAAAGATCTTATCAAAAAGATTAAACAAATAAAAATATTCATCATCCTAATTTAGAAGTCATCAAATATATTTGGGCAGTTGATTCTCTATTTTCAGCCATTATGGAACTCAAAGTACTCACATGGGACTTTCTACATAGTCTCCCATTCCCCCTTTATTGGGCACAGATCTGCTCAACATTAGCCAGGTGGATTCAGCATGTGCCTTCACCCTATTCCTTGGCAATATTGTTAGTGGAGGAAATTAACATGGCTACTTAAATAGTTTTCAAAGGA
The DNA here is from genome assembly GCF_019175285.1 of Sceloporus undulatus. Taxonomy (NCBI): domain Eukaryota; kingdom Metazoa; phylum Chordata; class Lepidosauria; order Squamata; family Phrynosomatidae; genus Sceloporus; species Sceloporus undulatus. The sequence continues at coordinate 39,753,494 of NC_056528.1, read as the reverse complement.
GTAGTTGTGCTAGTTTCTTGCATGTATTCAGGTATAAGGAATGTTTGTACATTTGTGGGAGTGAGCATGTAACAGGATCCAAAAAGATGCAATCATATTCTTTGCCATAAATCTTCAGAGGACTGGGCAAGGTGACACAGTTCTTTCAGATATTTCAGACTTTACTGCCACCCCGTATTGTGTCTGAAGAAGTAGGTTTATATCCGTGAAAGCTGATGTTAAAATAAAAACCAGTTACTCTTAAAGGTGCTGCCACATTTCCATTTTTCTTTCTCCCTCTCCCATCCTCAGTTTTGCTTTTGAAGTATACTCTCTTTGGGAATGTAGCTGTCTTACATGAGCTATTGGAATATTTCCAGTTTTAAGCATATATGAAATGCAAAATGTGCCATTTTGATTTGAAACTTGGTACTTTCTACTGTCTCTGTGTGTATAACACATTTGATTGTCTGGACAACCTTTGCATCTAGCAGAGCGACCCTCATTTTCCATCCAGCACTATCTTCCGTAACTGAGGCACATCTGCCTTTGTCAATATCTTTGACTCAGAAGTGCCTTTCCTCCTTGATAGCTTACTATTAATGTTCTGTGCCTCACACAGCAAACAGCCTAAAGGGATACCTCTCAGCAGGAAAGTTAAACATGCTACTCTCACTGGTTTGCTTGTTTAATTCTGCTTTGCTATGAGTACCACAGCATATGTTCACATTTACAAAGAGGAAAGAAGCTCTTTTAGATGGCCATAAAGTCTATGAAAATCTCCCTGAGTTTATTCTCAACAAGAGAGGTAGAATATGCCAAAGAAATACTTGGCTGCCACTTTCCCCTCTACAAGAATATCCATTCTGAAAGAAGGGAGGAATGCTGAAAAGTGTAATAGAAAGATGAAGTGTCTCTGGCTCACTATCCTTTCCCCATCAATACTGTGATTGACAGGCTCAGAGCCCTCATCTATTATTAAGACAGAGGACCTTTTCCACAAGGTAAGGAGCAAGATTCATGGGTGAGATGGAATGGCTATTGAGTCAACAGGAAAGCTATACAACTGGAAAACTAAAGCTGAAGTCTACTATCAATAAGCTATTCCAAAGAGGTATTGCCACAACAACATTCACTGAGCAAATGAAAAGTTCTATAGTCAGCCCTAACATCCAAGGTTTTATCCAAAACTTGCTTGGGTTGATGATTACTTCCCTGAGTTGTTCTGGGAAGACAAAGGTCTCAATATGTTCAGTGCTTTCTGGTCTGAGTTTCAGCTGAGATTCATTTCAGTTTTCATTACATGTGTTTCTGGCATGCTTATGGAGTACAGGTACTTGAAATTGAAGAGTTTGGCCATGATTCCTTTGCTCTCCTAAAGCCCTACATAGATTCAGCATTCCAGTTTCTCCCTTTGGACATGCCAAAATTTCTCAGCATATACAGTTAGTGGTATCGATGGTGGAAACAGATAGTTTCCTATGGTTGAAAAAGACTATGGGATCTGCGCTGCCATACAAAGTCCTCAGCCCAGTTTGGTGATGGGATAGACTGTGTGTGATGCACCATGACACTTACCACCAGTTTTCTCCCAGCTTGTGCAGCTGCTATGTCAATAATGGCTTGGTCTTTTGGGAGAAACAAAGGACCAGGGAACCATTCTGAGGGATGGCTATATGCTGTGAATTTTGCTTTACCAGTCTGTATTATTTATGGAACAAATTGCTTGAGGCTTATCTGGAGGACTGCTTTTAGTTCTGCATTTAGACAAGAAGGACAAGAAGGATGGTAAGAGATATGGAGAACAAAATATTTGAGGAAAGGCTGGAGGACTTGGGCATGTTCACCTTGGTAAAGAGAAGCCTGGACAGTGACATGTTTATCCTCTTTAATGGGCTGTCATAGCAAGGAGGTTGGAGGTTTGTTCTCTGTTGCCCCAGATGGTAGGACCAGGACTAATGGTTGGAAGTTATAGGAAGGCAGATTTCAATTGAACATTAGAAGGAACATCTTGACAATAAGAGCTGTTCAACAATGGGGCAAATTACCTAGTGGGGTGGTGGGGTCTCTTTCTCTGGATATCTTCAAAAGGAAGCTAGACAGTTACTTGCTGAGGATGCTCTATCTGGATCAACTGCACTGAGTATAAGGTTGGACTCTATGGTCTATAGGGCTCTTTGCAACTCCATGTCTCTATGATTATAGGACCTCTATTACCAGTGGTCCTGATACCTAGGTCTAAAAGCAATTCTATCAAAACCTTGATTTTTTAACATGCATATGGGTGTTAATATCTTTTTAAATCTTTTTTTTCTTTCATTCTTTGATGTTGATATTTATTTATTTATTTCTCTATTTCTCTTTCTTTCTTTTTTGGAGTTAACATGTTATTTTTTTATTGTTCCCTATGATGGGACATAACAGCAATGGAAATCACCTTTAAAACAAGTTTTGACAACAATTGATTGTATCCTTATCTTTGGTCATTTGTTATCAGACTTGCTGCCAACTCATTGCAGGTGTTTGTTTATCTTGATGAGATAATACCTCATGGACACCATCACAGAAGTCACATAAATGGGAAGACTGTGTAATTTTCCAAAGTGTTCCCCCTTGAGGCAAGCAGCACCAAAACTAGATAACAAACAGGAACAACTTTGGATGGTTTGATCTGTTTGGGGGATTATAAAAAGCAGCTATCTTTTTCATGTTGCCTATTGAAAATGGCTTGAATTTTTATTTTGGTTTTTGCACAGCAGGTTGTTTCTTGCAGTTGATTAAATTGGATTGTGCATACAACAGCTATCTGGAGACTGGCCTATTGGAGTAGAGCTGGTCTTTTACAAGCTTCAGACTCACAAAACTGAATGCATCCCAACAGCTGATTTAACAGGTGTTTGACAATTCCTTTTCCTCTGTTGATTTTGGCTGTCCCAGAAAGGAAACAAAATTAAAATGTATTTAGTCCCTTGTGGGCATTACATGTAGCAGATAGGCCATATTCAGTTTGATGAATAATAAGATGGATTGAGGTAGAACGGGACAATTAAAAGTCAATGTATCTAATTCTTGGATAGACAGGACAGTTGAGATATGAAATGAGCAAGAGGTTAGTAATGGGTACTGGAATTTGGGGTTTCTGAGGATGCCTTCATGCACTGTTGTAGTTGTTAAATATATTTCTCAAAGTCATAGAGTTTACAGATTTTGACAGCTATTTCACGTTATCATCTTATTGCTACAGGAAAGAAAAAATGGCATTTGACAGATATGTCTGAATTCATACAACAGTTTCAACAATTCAGAAGTCCTATACTTGGTCTCATCTGTTTGTGGTTACATGTTCCTTCTTTTCCTTTAATGCATTTGAGTAGACTGAACTTGTGAGAGTTTACTTAATGCTCCCTCTTTCTCTCCTCAGCATTAAGTTAATACTGATACACTGTATCATAATATTTGCAGGCTTGTTTCGCAATTTCTTTGAAATGGTACTCAACATGCTCAGGTGCTGAATGAAGTGAGCTTTGGTGTCCTAACATTTCATCTTGTTCTCGATGACCTCTACTACAAAGCCAAGAGCAAATCTTCTGCAGCAGCTTCCTGACAAAACAAAATTGAAAAACTTCAGAGGCTGAAGAGTCAGCATGCAGGGCATTTTACATGTCCTCCGTTAGCTAGAGTGTAAAAATAATTGTCTACAGAATAATTGTATGGGATAGCAACTGTGAAATTGTGACTCATGCCAAACCCCTTTTGCAGAATGCTCTGCACAAGTATTATTAGCACAAATATCAGGGCAGGTTTCTGTGTCCTCACGTCTAAAGCTGCGTTTGAAATGCTTGTCAAGAATGCACTCAGCATAATCTGTAAAACTGGTGGAACAATGAAACAATGGGGCATGTGGGAAGATTAATTTCTGATAGCACATCACTCTGATTCTGACATATTTAAGTCAGGTAGCTTTGAAAATGGTCCTCTTGACTCTCAGATGCAAAATGTCTTGATGGTGTGTTGCTTACTTAATTCAACTAGAAGAACAATTGGAATATGACAAATCCTTCTTTATCAAGAATGGCAGTCTGCTAGAAACAAAAAACAAAGCAGAAGAGGAAAGTGCACTGTAGTTTTTCAGACAAAAATGGTTTGGGGTATCAAGTTACTAATGAAGAGTAGACATCAAGGGCAGCTACAGACTGACTGTACAACACATGGAGTGCAGTTTTATTCTCTGATAAATATTGTCCTCAGGTAGGTTTGGGAAAGCTATGAAGTCCAAGGACTTTATCACATCAGCCTGTTGTTCCACCACAGTCACATAGGTTTATGAATGGAAGTATGCTGGATTGGTATAATTTCTTGTCACACTTCTCCCTGCAATAGCACTTTGGCAATCCATGGTCATGTGACATGTCTTCCTCACTTCCTAGGAGAAAGGGGGTAATGAGCAACGGCAGCTGCCAACTGCCTCCAGAAGCTGTTTGTGGGTGAATGTGCACACAGCATCCACATTTGGGAAGGTGTTGGCCATTACAATCACTCTTGTTACCCATTTCCTAAGTATGGGGATGCTGTGTGGACAGTCACACGGCAGCCCTACACTTTGGGTGGTAGTGAGGGAGAACAACTGATTGTGGCTGCCAACTGCCCCTCAAAGCCTGTTGCTGTGCGAATGTTTACACAGAAGTGGGCTTTGGAGAGCTGTTTGTGGCTGCAATTGGTGTGAGAAGAAGGGGGAGAGAGGGAGATGAGTAGAATCATGCCCACTCACACCTTGTGACTACCTGAGAAGTGGAACTTCAGCAGAAGGGACATATTGCAGAAAGGTAGTAATGGAATAGTAGTATTGTTGAGATCCTATTGATGGGTTTTGCCCATTGATGAAAAGGTGGAATATACTAAGAAACGGAATGCAAGGCAGCAGCAGGATGGACAAGTCATGTGATAAGTACAGGCCAAATAGGCTTTTATCATTATAAAATTCCTTTTTTATAACCTTGTCTGATAAAGTCCCATGTGTCACTCTGAGTAAGCAGTGCTGAGATGGATGGATTGGTCACCAGATTCAGCATAAAGCACCTTCATATGTCTGTATGTCTGATTAGCAGCTTGCAAGGATTTAAACAGGCTGATGCTGTTCAGAAAACAAAAATCTAAAACTACCTTGTTTGGGCAGACCCAGTGGTCTAAGTATTTGGGTCCTTGCAGGCATATTCTTTTCCCATGAATTTGCATATTTGACATTTGAAGCTTAAGCTAGAGATCTGCAGTACTTGTTCCTACTGATGCCCCATTTTTTCATTAGTTTTCTGATAGTTTCATTGATGATTATCTATCCCTTATGCTGGAATGGTTTCAAAGGCAGCTTCACATCAACAAGGAACTGTTCTGTACATGTACACCTACCCCATCTCCAAATATATATTTTTTTTGGCTTGAGGTACAAGACAAAAAATGTTCCTGCCCTATTACAAATACTTCTGCACTTGGACTAATAATGGGTTCCTTGCAGTGTCATCCAACATATCCAAGGAATCAAACTACTTTAGGAGGTCCCAAACAGGTTGTGTGGCTTGGAGAGTTCAGTCTTCTAGCAAAAGGAAACAGTTGGGGAATTAAGAAGTAACATCTTGGAACTGTTACCACCACCGCCTTCTGCATCTAATCCCTGAGGCAACTACTCTCATTTTGTCTAATGACAGAGCAGAAAGTGAATAGGAACATTAAATGTGAACCAGAAAACTAGTTGAAATCTCACCTGAACTATTAATTTGCTAATAGGCTTAAGCTAGCATGCTGCAGACCTTTATTTTCCCTTCTAAAACCTTCCCTATTGGACTGTTGATATGATTGCTTAAGCTACTTTCTGAAGATAGCAGGGATTCTTAGTTGTGAAATTAAAGATCATATAACAGTGTTCTCTCTTTTCCATATATTTTTTGTTTTACTTTCATCCTCTTCTCAGATATCTCACACTGATCTTTTCCAATCTACAATGCCGGTTCTTTGTTTCATGAACACATTCATAATTCTGAGTTCTTATATGATTGCAAGGTTGTGTAAAGAGTGGCCTTAAAATTAAAGGGAAGGTATGTTCATTGTGTAGTTGTTGCCCAAAGACATGGCAAATCCTATTATTATTATTATTATTATTATTATTATTATTATTATTATTTCAGAATCTCTAAAATTTAATAAAACTACAATGCACACTACTCTTGCTACTACTCTTGCTATTTAAATTGGTCGGAGAGTATTTATATCACTAAAGAATGAAACAGTATTTCAGATGCAACATTGGATGACTAAGACCACTCAGATTTAAGTAATCTCCATCACATTGACAAAGAGAGCAATTAAAACTAAAACCCATGACTAAATTACCATTGGTTGTAAGTAGAGTGAATCAAATTACATATTGCATTGCTTTATACCGTAGGCTTATGTGTATTTTAACTGCTTGGCTCCGACCCATTCATCATCAATAGACAATCAGGAGATAAATATGTCATCAGCCTAAAATGTGTACAATATAAAATTAGCCAACGAAAAATCCCATTGCTTGGTCAGAAAAAGACAGGGATGATTGCAAATCTGTCAGTGTTTTTATGTTTGTTTATGACTTGTTCTCCTATTTTGCAACACCTAGTAGTGGCATGTGTGTCGCCCAACGGATCTAATCCATTACCAGAAATAATTGACTACCCTGTTTGCTTTGTTTTAACAATGTTAATTGTATTGTTTATTATGGTTATTGTTATTAATTTTGGGTTTATGGTGGATGGGTGGGAGGGTTAGTGGGAGATTTTATTGTATTTATATTTTAATGTTATAAACTGTCTCAATCTCATTGGAGAGGCAGAGTATAAATATTATTATTATTATTAGACATGCAATCACACCTTTGACAAGATTCTAATGGTTTTTTTTTAAAAAATCCTAATTCCAAGAAAGTTATTATAATTAGTTTCAATTACATCTTTTCTGCATGCCATCGGGGTGTCATGCCTAGTTTTCTCCATGTATTAAACGTCACGTTAGCCTCTTGAGGCAGTTTAGGTTGGGAGAGTGTGACTAGATCAAGCTCACTGGGAGTGTTTTATGGTTGATCATTTCAATTTGGCTCTCTCCAGTCCTATTATAACATTCCTACAGCTATATAAAACTAGTTATTGGAAATTTGACATTTTGTTTTATTAGCCATCCCATTCATGGCAGCAAATACAAGATCAGATCATAAGCATAAAGTACGATACTCTGAAATCTCCACAACCAAAGCAGATAAGATTATGGCCAAGTAGTGGACTGGTTTGTAACATTGGAAGCTGTCATTTGTTATCCAATAGTCCATCTAGCCTTGAGTGGTGGTGGTCATGGATATCCAGATCCAAAATATTTCCATTTAAAAGATGGAAGAGCTGGAAATGTATGCAAGATACATATCCTGCCACTGAACAGGAGAAGTAATCCATTTCTATTCTATTCTATTTCAAAAGAGAGAGAGAGAGGTTAAACACATAAAGACATAATTTCAAACATATAACTTAAATACACATGCAAAAGACACTGATATAAAACATATCTACTATCCTTAAAACAATACTAAAACTGATACTTCTTGCTATTCAAATACTGGTTTCCTATGATATACTTCTTCATTCTCAATCTGTACAATATTATAATAAGCCTCTATCAACCAATCAATCTTTATTTATGGTCTTATACCAAAAGTATCTCAAAGTTGTATGGATATTAATAGAACGCTTGTATAAAAATAATATATAATAAGCCTCTACATTAACTCTGCTATTCTATTATGACTAAATTTGCTGATCTAATCTGTCATGTCTGTTCTTGGTGTTGGCTCTACTGTCCTGTTCCTGGGGTATGTCATCCACCAAGGCAGCCAAAACCATCTCTTTCCATCTCTTTCCCATAATGAGGCTTAGAACCAGACTGAAAATGATCTCTCTCATCCAGAAGCCCAGAAACTGAAAAGCCAACACACGCTTCAGTACCTTGCCCCAAAATGGAACATGCTAGACTGGATGGCTGATAATGATCCAATATGGACAATTTTTCTGTCATGGTTTTATAGCTATTCCCTTTAGGCATGATGGAACTCAGCCTTGTTTTAGTGAGTCAGTTTCTCACACAGTATATTACAAGACTAGAAATATATAGATTTCTGACTTCATTTTTTTTTTTCAAGTTCTATGTTTGCTTCTGGAGGATTCAGATTATGTATATCCATTTTTTAAAAACGGTGCAAGTTCCTCAAAGATATCTCGCATGCCGCCACTGCAGATTTGTTGTTGTTGTTGTTGTTGTTGCTGCTGCTGCTTGTATTCTTAAAAAGTATTTACTGTATTAATTGATTGAACTATGGCTTCTGAAGTGTTGTATTCAGTCGAGTCTCCCTTATCCAAAATGCTTAGGACAAAGGTGTTTGGGATTTTGGAACACCTGTATTTGTATATATGTAAACATGAAATTAATTTATGTTTCATATGTACCTTATACACATAGTCTGAAAGCAACATTATGCAATATTTTAAAACTAATTTTGTGCACGCTGAATTAACAGAAAGCAAAAGTGTGACTATCTCAGTCAGTTTTGGGTTTTGGGATATTTTCAAACTCAAAGGAAACTCATCCTGTATATGTGTATTCTTTAAATCCTTTATTGTTTAAGTCCTCTGTAATATTAAAATTGTGATACTGGAATTAGGGGACTGCCAGATTCTCTGGTAAAGGGAATAGACTTGGTTACACTCCAAAAAGACATCAGAATGTGACAAAATCTAATGTAGATCACCATTTAGCTTGGAAAGAAGGGGGATGTTTACTATTTACAAAAGCAGTTCAGTTCGCCATCCCTAGTTATGGATCAAGCCCTGCACACTGGGGCAGATTTGACTGTGACCTATGTGTAAAGTCAATTGGTCAGAAGTAAAAAAGGAAAAGAAAGTACTGCTAAGCTTTAATTTACTTATGTAGCAATCTCACATGGAATGGGAGATAAACACATTTATCAGAGAGACATAAACTGTTACAAAGACATATCTGTACAGGTAAACAGAATTAACATTTTAAGAAATTCTCCTCCCTC
>NC_056528.1:39688242-39744396 GCF_019175285.1 Sceloporus undulatus | reverse complement strand
TTTTTTCTCTGCCTAAGTGCTTACTTTGTTTATGATTATACTGAGAGCTGAAGAAAATTATATCATGCAATTTGTCTGCCACATCATCAAGCAATTTATGTTGCCTCCTTTTTCATTCATTTCTTTGTGACACCACTACCTGGGCATTATATACACAAAGCTCCAAGAAGAGCATAATTTCAAACTGTTAAAAAAAGGAAAAAGAAAAGAGCAAGGGGAAACCGATTGTGGTGGGATTTAAACGGAAGCTTAATAGTAGATTTCCTCTTTCGCTTCTCAAATTTCGAAGTAAGCCATAGTGTCAGTACTGCATTCTGACCCATCACTTTGAATTCCTTACTGCACAACTGTTTCTCAGTTGCTCCTTGGTTTCCTGACTAGGAAGGAGGTGAACCGCTTTGGAAACATTATATTCAACAAAACTGTATGACTAAAACAAACTAGCTAGTGAAAGCTCAGATGCACCCACATATTTCTATTACATTTTATTTTAATGTGGATGTTGTGAATTCCCTGCCGGTTGTTTCTATTATCATAATATTATTTGCCTTATGTTTACAGGTTAGGGATAATAGAACAGAAATTGATATTACACATTTAAAGAAAAGCTGGCATTCTGTTAGTAACATATGCATATGTACTGCACTATGCATGTAGGGTGAATGGTCTTCCATAGTGCAATAGATATGTTCTTCTTTGTGGTTTTTGTGACTCACACCGTGCAGTGTTTCATTTCGAATATTCTAAGGAAATTCTGAAGAGTATTGGTTGTAACTTTCCCACCTCCGACAGCCCTATGTAAAGGACGTCTTGCTGAAATCCATCAGTTCCTTTCTGTCCACCGCTGCAGCTGCCTCCCCGGGAACAACATTTTCATACTCACAGTGGCATCACTAGAGAGTGAGGAGGTGCAGAGCAGACCACACCAGATGTTTTATTTGGTCAATGACCAACAAGATTTGAAAAGATACATAAATACAACAATAAACTTCAAGTGATCCACAATAAAATAAAATAGAGTAATGCAAAAACACACTCTCCTGTGATTTTATGTTGCCAGTGATTATCTGACCTTCTTAAGGAAAGACTCTGTCTCTGGCTCCTGAACCCTTGCTTCTTAGACTGCTGACCCATCTTGATTATCTGGAACCCTTGACCTTGGACTGTCTTATTGACCTGCCTATCTGATACCAAAAGACAACTCTTTTGGTAATACCTCTTGTGGTACTGCACTTAGACTCAAAGGTTTTGTTACTTTGCTCTGGCTCTGCCAGTTCTGGTTTGTTTGTGAACTAAGCTGGCCTTATCAGCCATTTGGCCACTTTCCCAGACATTCTCAACATCATGAGAAGAGGCTACACCATCAAATCGGAGTCCTACTCTCCAATGGGGCTTTTCCAATTTACTGCTCCTTCCACAGTTCTACTCCAAGAGGTAGACACCCTAATACAAAACAAGGTGATTGAGCATGTTCCCCATTCTGAAGTAAACCCAGGGGTGGGGAGTTTCTCCCAGCACTTTATTGTCACTAAGAAAGATGCTGGTATGATGCTGATTTTCGGACTTTATTGACTTTATTGTCCCAGTACTTTATTGTCACTAAGAAAGATGCTGGTCTGAGGCTAATTCTGGACTTGAAAGGTATGAACTTGTGCATTGATCCAAGTTGCTTCAAGAAGGTGACATTTTCCTCCATCCTTCCATTAATGCAGAAGTGCAATTGGTCTGCCACTTTGGATCTAAAGATGCCTACTTCCATATTTTGATTCAACCTTGTCACAGATGTTTCTTCTGTTTTGCTGCTGGAAAACAGGCATTCTGGTTTGGAGTCCTACCATTTATCCTCAGCATCTTTCCTTGAGTTTATGAAAGTGATAACTGCTGTGGTTGCTTTTCTTCAGCAGCAGGGGGTACTCCTATACACACACACACACACACACACACACACACACACACACATAGATGTCTGGCTTGTTGTTGCCTCCTCTTTGCTATGTGTAGACAGGATACTGACATTTTTGGACAGACTGAGACTTTGCCTCAGCTGCATAGTCCCTTGTGATCCAACCAAAAAACCTACCCCCTGCAGTGGCCAATGGCTCTTAGATAGCTGTGCAGTGGAAGAATACATAAAGATCAGATGAAAAACAGGAACAGCTTTCTATCCTAAACCAACAGTTTGCTACATAGATAGGAAAACAAATGCCTTCTTTCCACTACTCTTTCTGTCTCAAGAACTGCACCTGGGAGGGAGCGAAGCCCTTGTTGCTTAGCAACCCCCTTCCCCTCCATTTACCAGATTGGGCTGAAGAAGGGACTGGAGAGATGAGGTGAGATACAGAAAGGTGTGATGTCTCTATACAGATTTAAGATCTCTCTCTCTCTCTCTTTCTTTCTCTTTATTGTAGATCTGAGATGGGAAAGAAACAACCTATGGTGGCACAGCCTCAACCTGGGCAGCATGTGGGTGGGGCAGGGGTATAACACATAGTAATTTCAGGAGTCTAATGCACATTCACATATCCTCCCAGGAGTTGCCAATCTTCAGAGTATGCAACAAATGAATGGAAAATGTGCAAGATTCAAAGAAGGAAGGAAGGAAGCCTGTAGGGTTAGGATTGCAATTCACAAGAAATAACTATGTTTGGATCCACCTTTATCCTTTTACTGAGGGTGGAGAGTAAGATCATCTTCCTATTTAATTTATAGTATTCGTTTCTAAATTTAAAAGGGTACAAATTGTGAATTTTGGCAAATGTGCAAATTAATCTCACCTTTTCTTCTTATTCTTAATAATTAGAAAAGTTTTCATGGAATCATGGAATCATAGAATCATTGAGTTGGAAGAGACCACAAGGGCCATCCAGTCCAACCCCCTGCCATGCAGGAATTCTCAGTCAAAGCAAACCCAACACAAGTAACCATCTAGCCTCTGATTAAAGACCTCCAAAGAAGGAGACTCCACCACTATCAGAGGGAATGTGTCTCACTGTCGAACAGCTCTTACTGTCAGCAAGTTCCTCTTAATGTTAAGGTTGAATCTCTTTTCCTGTAGCTTGTATCCATTGTTTAGGGCCCTATTCTCTGGAGCAGCAGAAAACAAGTTTGCTCCATCCTCAATATGACATCCCTTCAAATATTTAAACAGGGCTATCCTATCACCTCTTAACCTTCTCTTCTCCAGGCTAAACATCTCTAGCTCCTTAAGTCGTTCCTCATAGGACATGGTTTTCCAGACCCTTCACCATTTTAGTCACCTTTCTTTAGACACGCTCCAGTTTCTCAACATCCTATTTGAATTGAAGTGCCCAAAACTGCACCCAGTATTCCAGATGAAGCCTGAACAAAGCAGAATACTGTGGCACTATTACTTCTCTTGATCTAGACACTATACTTTTATTGATGCAGCCTAACATTGCATTGACTTTTTTAGTTGCTGCATCACACTGTTGACGCATGTTCAACTTGTGATCTACTAGGACTCCTAGGTCCCTTTTACACAGAGTCTCATTGAGCCAGGTATCCCCCATTTCATTTTTTTGGCCTAAATGAAGTACCTTACATTTCTCTGTGTTGAAATTCATTTTGTTAGCTTTGGCCCAGCTTTCTAATCTATTGAGCTCATTTTGAATTTTAATCCTCTTCTCTGTGGTTTTAGCTACTCCTCCTAATTTGGTGTCATCTGCAAATTTGATGAGCATGCCCCCTATTCTTTCAGTCATTGATAAAGATGTTGAATAACACTGGGCCCAGGACAGAACCCTATGGCACTCCACTGGTCACTTCTCTCCAGGATGAAAAGGAGCCATTGCTGAGCACCCTTTGGGGTCGGCTGGTCAACCAGTGACAAATCCATTTAACATTTGCATTGTCTAGCCCACATTTTACAAGCCTGTTTGCAAGAATATGATGGGGAATCTTGTCAAAGGCCTCACTAAAATCAAGATATTCTATATCCACAGCATTCCCTTCATCTACCAAGTAGGTAATTTTATCAAAGAAAGAGATCAGATTAGTTTGGCATGACTTGTTTTTCTGTTATCTTTTGGAAACAAGCAGTCTGCCAAAATAATGATGGAAAGCTAGCATGGTGCAGATGTTTGAGCATTGAACCACAGCTTTAGAGACCAGAGTTTGAATCTGTGCTTGGCCATGGAAACCCACTGAGGAATCTTAGGTCAGACACATTCTCTCAGCCTCAGAGGGAGGGAAAGCCAAACCCTCTCTGAATAAATTTTGCTAAGAGTACCCTGTAATAGGTTCACCTTGGGGTTGCCATAAATCAGAAATGATATTAAAACACACAACAACTACTAAATAGTGATGGGCAATACTTACACAGTAAAACCTAAAAAATGCAACACACACACACAACAGCTGTGTTGCTCTGATAATATCAACCTTTTCCAAACAAGTTGTTTTCTGTGAATCTTCATGGCTTTCCACAGCCACTCAGTTGCATGTCCTACAATTAAAATGATTTGATAAATAAAATAGAAGGTAATGTGTGGATCATGCTTAACAGTTCATAAATGACAAGATCTCATTTGGAGGAGTTGTAACTGATGATTTGGAAATGTTGGTGTGTAGTTTTCATCTCTCTCTCCCCTGGGTCCTCCAAGCCTAACAAATATTTAGCCGGTGATGGAAGCTAAAGTGAAAATTAAGCAAAAATGTTGTCCCAGATCTCTCCAAATGCCCAAGTGAGCAACTCTGCTGGCAGATTTCATGGCACAATTGCAGCCAACATTTGGTTGCCTGCCACTACCCTTCTCCCCAGTGAGCTGTTTTATACACTTCTAATTAAAAATAATCCCACTCTCCCCAAAATGTTGTCTGTGCTACTAAACATCCCAAGTGCAATCTAAAGGCCTTCTTCCGCCAGCTGAACCCAGCTATCAAGACAGCCAGCAGCTGATGATGGCAATGAGGTGTTGTTCTCTCTTGTGTAGAGATATCCACACCTAAGTCTAATTAGCCACTTACATCATTGCTTCATAGAGCAAATATCTGTTGTCTGCATGCTTGGAGAAATTCCCATCCTTCATTGAAAAATAAGTCATCAGATCCTTTCCAAGTTCTTGCTTGTCCTCCAAGTAATTGATAAATATGGTCTGGATACAATGAAGACCTAATAAAGCAGGCTTGGGAAAATGTTGTATTTAATGCCAGCTTCAGCTTTTGATGAAGATCTTGAGCAAGATTCCTCTGTGGACTCCTCGATCTTAATTGCCACTGAACACATGCTCACTTCTGCTGCCCAGAGAGAAAAGACAGGCAGGTGCATAGACACTGGCAACCGATTTTCCATCTTCTTCTGTTACCTGTTCCCATGTTATCATGGGGTATCGCAAGTGTCAGAAGCAAAAAGAGCCTCAGTCAGAGTACCTAGATCGCCTCCTTGTCTAGGCAGGGAAAGTTCCAGTGCCAGATACTGGTTGGACGTGGCTGACATGTTGGTGACGTTCAGCTCCCTACCTTCCAGTCTTGAGTGGGAGGGAGGGTTCCCACATTTACATCTGAATTAGCTGTCACCACTACCTCTTTTTTCTAAACACTCTCAAAAAATTAGCTATAGGGCTAGATGTCATTGTGGGGTTTGTTTTGCCCCTTGATTCAACTGTCTTCCCCTACAGCCCTATCATCTCCTTCCCATGGAAGAAGGGAAATCTCACAAGTACATCAAAGACTCATTACAAGTGGGAGGCAAGGAACCGAACCTCAACACATGTCTTTACTAGGCCTTTCTTCCTCTTGCCACGTCACTTAACCTCTGGAATCCATCTGCTCTACTGGCCAGAGGGAGAATGTGAAGCATCAGGAATATGTTGCTCCATCTCTACATTCTTGTTACTACTTTTCTCCTTGGAGAGAACATGTGAAAAGAAAATAATAGCAAGGAAGAGAAATAATTATCCTTTTAATGCCTTTTAATGGTTTCTGATGCTTTTT
This sequence comes from Sceloporus undulatus, assembly GCF_019175285.1. NCBI lineage: Eukaryota > Metazoa > Chordata > Lepidosauria > Squamata > Phrynosomatidae > Sceloporus > Sceloporus undulatus. Next base: position 39,738,444 of record NC_056528.1, on the reverse strand, counting down.
AATTCTGCAGCTGACACTTTCTCTTTGTTATTGGAGAAGGAAAGCTAGGAAAGATTTCATTGAGGGGCAGAATATTTGTGTGTGTGTGAATTATGCTGACCACTGATTATGTCAGTATAGCTATAGGATTTGGAAAAAAGAGATATCTAGTACTTCACTGCATAACAACAGCCAAGGATGCTTGAACACACTGAGCCTCTCCCCATGCCCTCTGCCTAGCTGTGTGGTACCAGCGTATCTTTGTAGTGTCACTGGTCTTGCAGGCATCACCCTTCCAGACCTTCAGCATAAGTTCATTGACAGAGCTTCACACTCCACCAACATGATATAAAGACTTGGTCCAGATCTCCCAACCAGGTGTGGAAACCATCTCCTGTTCACATACATGGAGGAATATCTGAGACATATGGACAAGAGGACCACAGTATTAAGATATGAAACAGCTCTTTGAATTATATCCAGAAATGAATTGGTAGCCTGTGCAGTTGCTTCACAACTAGCACATTATGGCCCATTTAACCAGTTCCCATTAGTAATTTATCTATTATATTTTGAAAAATTAGCCAAAAATATAATTGGTAGCATCCTGTTGGTTATGTATGCCAGTTATGTAAACATCGACTATCACTTATGCCAGCATATATGTTTTGTACAATATTGCACAAGGAGATATCATGTATCCCAAAATGTCATCACCCCAGTGGGCTTACAGGCATAGCAGTTTTCTGACCCACTGAACAGCTGCAAGACTATGCCTGGTCATATTCCAGTCGCTGTTGAGCACCTATCATAGAATGAGCTGTTTTAATCTGGAGACAGAGGGTGTTTTTTATCTTTCTTGGTATGGGCATTTCTTTTGGTGGTGGTGGTGTGCTTTCATGTCATTTCTGCCTTATGGTGCCCCTAAGGTGAACAGATCATGGAAATTTCTGGGGCTGAGAGTATGTGAATCGCCCAAGGCCATTCAGTGGGTATTTATGGTCAGGTGGGGAATCATTCCCTGATCTTAAGAGTTATTGTCCAATGCTCAACCACTACACCTTGCTGGCTGGCTGGAACATACATTTGTTGTTTGATGTTGGGTGCCTTCAAGTCATTTCTGACTTGTGAAGGCACTATCATGTGGTTTTCTTGGCAAATTTCTTGGGTATGTGTGTGTGAGTGCTATTTCCATCCTCTGAGGCTGAGAGACTGTGACTTGACAAGGCCATCCAGTGGGTTGGACTAGGAGTCTCCTAGATTCCTAGTCCAACACTCAAAGTACTATACCACCCTGGCTCTCTTTGGAACAGACATGCTCTCAATCAAAAAGAGAATGGAACTGTTACTAAAAGTTAACTTGGCTACTTCTACGCACCAAGAAGGAAATGAAGATAATAAGGGAAGCACCTTTTGTCATTCCAACAATGACATATGAACGTTGGCCAATATTTACAATGATATACCTTAGGGATACCTACTACGGTGAATGACGATAGGTCTATATGGAAGGTATAAGAAATGAACTGTTTTCTGTTCTGGGAGATGCGTTCTTCAAACATTCAGCTCTGTTCTGTATTTATTATAAGTATTGGTATAGTTGTTAGTATTATAACTATAGGAAGAGCGATATAGGAAGAGATTAAATTCAAACAGAACAGTTTCTCAGAACAATTTAAAAAAAAAAACCAGTACGTGGGAATCTATTTCCATCTCCATTGGCAACCTTACTGAGAGGGTTCACTGAAAGGTGAACACTATCACGTACATGTATAATAAAGGTTTTTGTTCTTAGGGAACGGAGGTGCACTCGGGAGAGATGAGAATGTCAGGCTTGACACAACCTTTTTTTTTCCTTTTAAAAATACTTTTGTATGTTTTAACTGGAACTGGTAGGTAAAGATAGAACTGTTTTATTCATGTCTGTGTTAATTTTACAAGGGTGGACTCCTAAACCCATTCTTATGTTTCCATTAATGTGTTTTGAATGAGCTCGTGCGTGCGCGCGTGTGGATTGGTATGTTTAAAATACCCAAAAATATGCACGCCAATACATATTCAATAATGCTACAAGATTTTCTTTCTTTCTTTTAAAAAAGACTAATTTAGGAGAGCAAGGAATAGCAACCCCAGCTGCCCTGATACCCATCATACATAAATCCAAAACCGAGTCACCAGTGTCCCTAGGATGTGACTACGCAACCAAAAAAAAAAAAAAAAAAAAGAACTAAAGATGGATATTCCATTATGTACTTGGGTCAGCTTTTTAAACATTGCTTTCAGATTATCTCAGAATGCTATATGTTTTCAATAAACCCTAATCATGTTTTTTTCTAGAACAAAGAATAAGAACTGCAGTGCAAAGTTTAGAGGAAAGGACAACCATGTTCTGACCTACAAATTAGCCCAGAAGACCTGGATCAGGTCCACAGGGATCTGACTAAGCCTGCTGAAAAGACAGCTTCTCAGTTCTCATGCAACAATTTGCACTTAAGCCTAAATGTCACACAAAGCTACAGTTCTCAGAATTCCCTAGCACTGAGCCGTGTCAATTAAAATGGCGTCAAACTGGATTATTTCTGCAATGCAGATGCAGCCTCAGAGATACTTTAGTGCAAACTGAAGATATCTGCAACAATTGTATGGAAAGTGCATTGCTAAGCAGAAACCACTCAGAGGTTTTTGGAAACATGTTTAGCAATATATAAAATATCATGTCCTGTATGATAATTTTTGTATCAATCAATCAATCAATCAATCAATCTTTATTAATGCTTAAGCCAAAGGCCATTCGCATGATAAAATATAAAACCAATATCAACAATTCAGAATTATAAAATATTCCATCAAATAGCATCCAGATTTTTGTAGCAATGCAGAGAATTTGCCCTGTTTTTCAAAAAGCATCCATGTAATCAACACAGGAAGCATTCTTTCACCTTCCACAGACTTTGTTTGCCATCAGACAAATGCAATAGTCCTCCATACTCTGAATTTGTCCTGAACTGTCCTGGGCTGCTTAATGTCATTTCCTGCTTATTCTTGCCTCTTCTTTCTTATTTCTTATTGTCCATCCAAATGCTTTTCCAAATGTTCTTCCCCTCCAAATACTTCCTCCTCCCCTTTCTAAAAACACACACAGACTAAGTCTCTAGTGCTGCTTTGCTAGCACTATGATCTTGCTGCAAATGGGTTGGGTGGATTCAACTTCTTGAAGCCCATTTGGTCAGAGCAGGTGCTGCAGAGAATCCCAGCCCTGGGAGGAGAGGAGAGGAGAGGAGCTGATAGGGAGTCCATCCTCCAAAAACAGCAGCCCCAGCTGAACAATGTTCCCTTTAGCAAACAGCAAGAGCAGTTTATATGCTTATTTGTCTGTATTTAGTAGAGAGGAACATCTTACACATAATGGATAGGCTCAATCAGGGAGGCCAGAGGCCTGAGTCAACAGGACCTAAGCAGAGCAATGGAGGATAGGGAGACTTGAAGATGTCTCATCCACTGGGTCACCATAAGCTGGGGCCAACTCAAGATCAGATAACAACAACAACAATGACAATTTTATAGGGGATGCTATCAAGAGTGACATGTGGTCAACCACTTCACTGCTAAGACTACCAACAAATACCAGGTTGCAGAAGGCTATATTTCAGATGAAGCAACTGGCAAAACCACTTTTGAGTATTCCTTGGCTAGGAAGACCCTATGAAATTAATGGGGTCCCTAAATAAATAGAGAACTTGAAGGCACACACACACACACACACACCACAGTTACACAGAGTTCTTGTTGTTGCAGCTGTTGTGTGCTTCAAAATATTTCTGATTGACCCTAAGGTCAACCTATTATGGATTTTTCTTGGCAAGATTTGTACTTTTAAAAAAATAAACAATAAACTATACAATGAGAAAATGGAACAGGATTTTTTAAGGTTGATCTTTGGATAGAAACAAAATACTTCAGAAAAGAGGGAGGGAAAGACTTGATCAGAAAAAATGCTATTTCAATTGCAAAGAAGTAGTGACTACAGCAACAAAATCCAAGTACATTTGCCCCCCTTGGAAAATCTGATTTGATTGTGTCATTCAGCCTTCTACTTGGAAAGTGGTACTACTACATATGAAATTAGTGCAACAACAGAAATATGGAAATACAGTCAGCCGTTCTTATACACAGATTTGTTATACATGGATTCAAGCATCCACGGTTTGAACATGTTAAAAAAAAGTATGAATTTCAAATATCAAACCTTGATTTTCCATTTTTTGTAAGGGACACCATTTTGCTCCACCATTATATTGAATGGGACTTGAGCATACATGGATTTTGTTATCCACGGGAGATCTTGGCACCAATCCCCAGCGTATAACAAGGGTCTATTGTAATAGCACCAAGTAGAAGGGGGAGTTGATTATTCCATCAATATATATTTTAAATTCCATAAAAATATTTTTAATGAATGAATGAATGATTTCCAATATTTCTAACCACCTTCACTCTAAAATATCTATTTTCATATCAAGAATTCAAAAGAAGGATAGTATTAAATGAAGCATGTATTATTAGCAGCTTCAGCTGAGGCAATACACTATGAATCTAATTAATCTAATGAAGTAGGCTGAAGTCCATAAAAGCTTATACCAAACAAAACCTAGTAGTCATTAAGGTGCCACATGACCTATGGTTGTATTTTAAAAGACACACATGCACTCTAACATTGACCTATGGTCCCACTCCAATAACTCTTCTTTCTAATAGGTCACTGTTCAGTAGAAAGGGCCTGTTCATATGTCTCTGGTTTTCTCTAATATTGTTATGGCAGCATGGGAGAAGATCACATAAAAGTGCTCCTCAAATTGAAGTAGCTTATGAAGAAATAATATGTGCTACTTCTGATGCCTGGCTCTGCGACTGATATGAAGCCTCTAATGAGGTCTGGATATGCAGGTTTTGTTGCATATCACTCCTAAATTTGTTAGCTACTCAAAGGACTTGGGAACAGTTAAAAGGCAATGATGAAGCATGGTGACTGGAGCAGCAGTGTGTATTTGTCACCACACCTGAGGACACCTGAACAAATTAAATGATTAATTTATTATTGAAAGGAAATGAGAAATGCAGCGAGCAAAGGGGAAGGATAATAAAATATAAATATAGCTCTTCAGATCAGTTCTGGTACATTGATGTGGGATGTGAAACTAGTCTTCCTGATATTCTTTCTCTTCAGCTCATAAATGACAGTATCAGATCTCGTCCTTCTGTTATTCTGATAGTATGGGCAATAGAATCATATGCTTCTTTCTGCATCATGAAGGTAAGGCAATACAGTTCAGTCCAACCCACATATGGGATTGTGAGCCCCTGCTGAGGCCCTGAGCAGATGGTCCAGGAAAGCACCAGCCTGGCTCATGCTTTCCTAGACCAGACGCTAACCTGGATTGGTCCCCTGGCTGGCACTGGGACAGACAGGTGTTTACATGCCCATCCATTCCTGCATCATGGGCTCAGTACTGTGGAATACCCTTGTGACCATTTCTGTGTCAGATACAGCAGTCTTTTCAATAGTGGCAATGGGAGAGTAAGGCAAGGAGCATGTAAGAGCAATCTAATTAGCTGGGGGTTTCTGTGGAGTTTGCTGGGAACTCTGCAGCAAACGGCAGATCATTTTGATCCATGTTAAGCTTTGTTTACCCTGCGATTGGACTGGGTCCACTGGATCTGTGTCTGGTCTGCCAGGATCTAGCTCATGTTGTCTAAACAGGACAATGTGAGGCCAGGGGGAACACAGGCCTTTTGGTCTGTGTGGACAGCCCCCATGTTCCTATCCATGTCTCAATTGCTCTGGAAATAGGTAACAGAAATGAGAGAACCTTTAGGCAGAATCAACATACTATGTCCTATGCAATCAATATATTCAAAATTATTTTGGGATTATTCATGGAAATCTATACTCCTGAGTAACATACACAGACTATTTACACATAAAACAAAGAAATGACATTTACCTCCAACTAAATCAGACATTGGCAACAATGGTGGATTCAGGGGCCAGCCTGTGGTCCCAGAACCCTAAAATGTGCAGTCACAGGAACTCCACAAAATGCACCCCATCCTTGGAAGTGGCTAAAATTCTACTTGTAGTTTTGAAAAAAATGGCATATTTTGAAGGAGAATTTCAGGAAGAAACAATTCATACTTTTTTCTCCAAAAAATATGCTTCAAGGAATCTGGATGTTTCAAAAGCCATAAAGATTGTGTGTATGTGCGCACACGCACAACACCAGGACTTTACTTGACCCACCCTAGAGCTACACAAAGATGCAAAACCATGAGTGAAAATGACTCATTACCAAACATTAAATGCTCACATTCATCAATACTATTTTTTTCAGATGTTACATCTGACTTCCCTCATCTTCCAGAGTGAAGCTCTGCCAACAAGATTTCCCAGTGTCCATTTTGCAAGATTATTGGAAACTGTCAAAAATGTATATTGGTTACTGCTACAAAAATAGTTCAGGGAGAAGAAGAATTCAATAAGACTCTGGGGAGTTAAGTCTTGGGTGCATAACTATTGGAAACCTCAGACTCAGAGTATGGTCATGGCAAGTTCTGATGTCAGTGGAGCAATGAAACCCCTCCCAGTTTTAGGTTGTATTTAGGTTGTATAGAACTAGCAAAGGTGCAGGCATCTAGCTCACAAAACAGGTTCATCACCTTATATAGCGACTTTAAATTTTGGTCTAAAACCCAAAACAAAAACATTGGTTCGGTGATACAGCCACCACTGGCCTCTAGTTCTTGGAAGGTAGGCCTTCATAGCTTTACTCACCAGAATGGCTGGACTAGAATACGGGCTTCTTCTTTGAGGCAATGTCCCCATGTATGGCTTTGGGAAGATGTTGCCTTTTTCTTTTCCCACCTTATTTCATTTTGTGAGTCACAGTTTCTAATTCAAGATGCCCACTAGTCAAACAGAACTAAATCAAAAGTGCAAGATGCCAGGTTCATTTTAATGAGTTCACCAAAAGCCTGCAGGTGAGAAACTTCAGGAAATGTTAAAAAGAATATGTTCAGACTAAAAAATAAAAAAAGGGGGGGTAAGGAGGCAAAGCTTGTGTGACTTCAATAAAGAAATCTTAGCTACATGCCCTCAGAGGATCGCAGAGCAGCTTCTCAAAAGATTTATACTATCACACTGCTAGAGTGTGAACATGTAGCTGCAGTCAATGCTCTGCAGCCATTGACACTTTAAAAGCTACTTGCAGGTGAAAGGACTACCTATGTTGATTATATTGCCTTAGGAATATAATGAGGAATGCCACTGGCTTGCAATACAGGGAAGCCAATTTTTCAGAAGCATTGGCAGAAGATACAATGGTTTAGAATGCACACAACTGTGGCTGTGTGTTGTGCCTACCATTAAGTTTGTGTGTGAAAGGAGAGAGGTTTTGTATGCATTACTGTCAGCCTGCCACAGCAGAAAAATTCATCGCCTGATCTCTGCTGGGTAAGAGCAAGCACAAAAACAACAATCCATGCAGCATAGCAATGCTGAAACCCTTTCAAACTGAAGGAAATAAACAGTGGCAGATTTAGGGTATCAGGAAAGGACAGAAAACTTGGGGAGGTGCCTTTGTGGGATGTTTATGCCTAGTGTCACATTGGTTACTTTGCACCTTGTAGTGCCATACCTGCCTTCTTGCTGTTTTCTGAGAGTGACAGGTCAGGAGAAGTCTCTCTCTTTTCTCAGCTTGACTGACCCCGTAGAGTTCTTGTGATGATAAATTAGATGAGGTGAGTCATATATACCTTAAGCTAACATACAACAAAAACATGAAATAAGGCTGGACTGTCTGTTCTGTTCTGTTGTACAGTGAGTTATGCCAAACTATCCAGCCTGCGACTGAATTAGCCCTGAAAGAATGCTTGCTTTTGGATTATCAAGTATGTTTGGTGGGGGTCTAATTATCTAAAATAGGTTAGTAAAATTCAAAATATAACTCAGCAGATGAACGGTATGAAATTTTAGGCTGAGCACTTCATGTATTTGCAGGCATATACACATTTGACATGACGTATCCTATGCTCAAAACTATCAGCTCATATTTTCTCACCCTCTTGCATGGTAACCAGATGCATAGTCTGATGCATCAAGTTTTTCCCATTTTGTGAATTCTTAAGAGGATACACTGAGTGACAAAAATTAAAATGGAGCAATATTTTTTTCCCTCCACAGCACCGCATGTTATATTTACTTGCCTCAGGCTATTCTCTTTTGTGTGCTTAGAAGATTGGTTAATAAGGCCGTGCATGACAAAGGCTAGGCTTCACTGTTGTTTGAAAAAGATATAGATCAACTGATGCTCAAAGACAGCAGTGGAATGAATGCAATGTACAGTCCATTCTGGTCTGTCAGCTTGTTTGTTTCCTTGCCTTTGAATTTAGGTTAGACATAGGCAATCATTTAAAGCCAGTGGTAAAGATTTATATGCCTGTTACTGGGAATGAAGAATTGCAGCCTCATTGCTTTAGTCTTTGTATCAATTTCCATCCAGATACCACAAACTCTATCTTTTTGCATTTAAGTCCTCTTTCCACTTTTATTGCTGTCAGAAATATTAGGTTTCATAAGGAGCTCTGGCCAAAGAGAATATGTACTCATTGTGGAATTATATTCACCTTGTAATGTTTTAACCTGTTTTGCCTTATTAAAAGAAAGTTTTGATTTCTGTCTTTATTTGTCTGTGTGGTGAAGGGAGAAAATATGGGAGGTGGTAGTGCACCATCCCCCTGTATTGCATTCAAATTTCCTGCAGATAAAATGCATTTCCTACCAAACAGAATAATGGTTTATAAACCCTTGGATGTCTGTGAATTGCAAGCACTTCAAATGATTTGTACATGCAACACAGGATCAGTTAAGCAGTTGAAACAAAAGCAGGATGTTACATCTTAACTTGCATTTACATGTATTCATTGCTATTTTAAAAAAATATTGTCAAGCAATTTTCTTTGTTGTCTTGTTTTTCAATATCATTTTGTCTAACACTGACAGGCTGATGAAGGAATCTATGGATGGACACATACACAAAATTCAGCAATGATGGGAGGAATTTTGGGGAAATCTGTTGCTTGGTAAAGAGCTTATAAAATATATTTCCAGACTCTGTTGTCAATGTTAGTTGCCACAAGTCAACTTTGACCTATGGTAACCTTATGAATGAGAGACCTACAAGTCACCCTAAAGGTCTTTACAGATGCAAGAAATAAAGTACAGTATCCCAGTACCAGTTCAATGTCCAATAGAGAAGGGTCAAACAATCCAAGGGTCCAGGGTTCCAGAAAGGTAGGTTTAGCAAGGCAATTCTGAGATCCAGTGGGTCCAGGTCAGTCAGTAGTTTAAGGGGCAAGGTTTCAGGCCACCAAGTTCAAGGGAGTCAGAGAAACATGCTTTGTCTTTTTGGCAGTCCAAGGCATCCACCAAAACTCGCCTCCACTACCATACCTCAAATGAGTTTATTCTTTTTCCTGTCAAATTTCTTCACTGCCCAGCTTTCAAACCCTTACATGGAAAATGGAAATACAATGGCATGAACAGTCCTGACTTTGGTATTCAATTATATATCTTTATATTTGAGGATCTCATCCAGTTCCTTCATAGCTGCCCTTCCAAATATTAGTCTTCTTTCAATTTCTTGAATGCAATCTCTATTTTGATAACTGACTGGTCCAAGATCTGGGATATCTTTGACTGTTCCAAGGTCTTCATAATCTCTGTGTTTATGTGCCTTCAAGTCACCTGTCGACTTGTGGTGACCAATGAATTTCACAGGATCTTCTTACACAAGGAATACTCAGAAGTGGCTTTGCTGATTCCTTTCTCTGAAATATAGCCTACAGCTCATGGTATTCATTGGCAGTTTCCCATCCAAGTACTAAACAGGGCTGACCTTGCTTAGCTTAGCATTTAGCATTTACATGTCTATACCACTTCATACTGAACTAAGCGGTCTCTAAGCAGTTTATCACTGTAAGCTAATTGTCCCCAACTAGCTGGGTACTCATTTTAGTGACCTACACAACAATGCAAGGCTGAGTCAATCCTGGAGCCCTGAGATCAAACTCACAACCTTGTGGCTACAATACTGCTTGTAGTACTGGCATTTAACCTCTGCACTATCAGGGCTTCTTAAGATCATACAGGATTTGGCACCTTTTAGGACATTCTTCATAACTTTAAAGTTACTTAAATCAACTATGGTCATTATTTTTGTTTTCTTAATGCTCAGCTGTAACCCTACCTTTACACTTTCTTCTTTGACTTCAATAGTCATTCTAAGCCTTGGCTATTTTATATTAGCAATATGGGGTCATCTGCATATCTTCAATTGTTGATATTCCTCCTCCAATTTTTACACCTACTTCCTCCTGGTATATGTATGATACCTTCACCTTACATGTTCAGTAACCATTCCTATTCTACATATTCTGTCCTAATGGTAGCCTACAGGTTAAGTATCAGAATAATAAAATGATGTGGCACACCCATTTTTTTAAGAACCACCTCTAGTTTTTCATGATCTACACAATCAAAGGCGTTGTTGCAATCTATAAAGGACAGGCTGATTTTCTTCTGAAATTATTTTGTGTGGTCCATTATCCAAGTTATGGTTGCAATTTTCAGACTACAGCTCAGGGAAATCCCCCAGCCAGTGTCATCACTGATGCTGAGAACTACAGTCACCTAGAAGGAACTTGTTCAGACTTGGATCATAGACTTTTAAACGGCATGCCTTCAGCCACCTCCTGCTGCTCAGAGAGTGCTGGGGTAATAGTTGCTCCTTATGATCTCAGCTCAGAGGCAAGAGAGGTTTAAATCCTTCTGTTCTAAGCTGGGGAAGAAGTGTCTGTGTGTGTGTGTGTGTAAGAGAGAGTGGTGGGGTATGTTGTGTGTTCTTTTGTGAATGTTTTCTTTTCTGCAGCCCCTGCAGACTGGCCCAGCCACCAGTGTGCATGTGGTTGGAAAACAAAACATGTCTAGTGCCTGTACAACTTGTATGATTGCAGACTGGTTCCCAATCATAAGGACCCTATGTGTGTGCACATGTTATGTGTGTGCATACATTATGGCAAACCAACTCATGATCCTCCACTTGTTCAGCCTAAAACCATGTAAGAATAGCACAGATTACCCAGATTTTATGTAATGATTAGTGCATCTAACTAATCAATGTCCCTTATTTTGTTTTTTTGTTTTATTTTAATATGGGAAGTTGGACTTTTAAATTTTTATAAGGCCATAATTCTTTATCACACCATTCTACTATGTGCTAATTACCCCGAACTTGGTATTATACTACTTTCAGCCTGCATTAAAGTCCAAACACAGTTTGAGATCTTACTAATGACTTTTTTTGCTGATTAACAATTGATAACAAAGCAATTTATTAGAGGATTCATACTGTGTCTCTTTCCCATATGCTATGAAATATGTAAATAGGGTAGAAAGGGATGAATAAATGGCCACTTTAGCATCCTTAATAAATGCCAATGCAAATGAGGCAGAGAACGTCACCTGAGTTTATCATTCCATGGTGATGCCAGATGTAAGTCAACTGTTACCAGCTACATAATCACATTCCCCAGGAGGCCCTGAATATAAAATACTCCCCTATGACTAAAAATCCTATGTGCATTAGGAATGCAAATCTTCACATACCTCATTGTTACATGCAAGAACAAATAACTTCAAAAGTTTTCTTCCTGCTGGACAAAATTATTAGAGTTCTTATTCTTCCCTTCATGTTTTAGGATCTTTTCCTAGAGAAAAAATACTTATAAAAAAAACCCAAAACCCAACCCTTGGAATTTCTACAAACACTACATTTCTGCATCTAACACTTTTTTAATACAAAATATTCTCCTTTAGAAAAAAAAAACAAATAACATTTTTGAAATAAAATTGCACAAAACCGAGTTTTTTCTACAAACATTATTTTTCCAGGGGGGGGGAAAATTCCCAAATTTGAAAACAAATCTCACCTTTTATGAAATGAGATGTCTCAGTGTGTTGAGACACACATCTCAATGAGGCTGAGATAGTTTGTGAGGATTCTTTATACCTCTAATGTGCAGGACAGTCATTGCCAGCTCTATAGGAGAAAGAACTGTGAGGCCATGGACCGCTTTTCCATCCCATAACTGCCAATGTACCCTGAAAATTTTTTTTAGCACATTGGTCCAAAACACACTGCAGAAATAATCCAGTCTGAGACAGCTTTAACTGCCCTAGCTCAGTGCTAGGGAATCCTGGGAATTGTCATTTATGGTGGCATCAGATCTCTTTCACAGAGAAGGCTAAATGTCTCACAAAAATACAGTTGATATTGACAGTGAAGAAAGGACATCTTCTGCAATGAAATATAAAACTGTCTATATGTACCAAAGAGCATGTATTACAAGTCCAGTACACAAATGGGTCCAAATAGACAGGCCAAAATAAAGCTGCTTCGGGTCACTTTGGAGCTATGCTGTTTAAATGATGCACATGTCCTAAGAATACAGAAGCTGTGCCAAAACTATACTCCAGTCCTAAGGACTGGAGCGCAGTTTTGGCACAGCTTCTGGCCCCTTAAGATGCATGTGTCATTTAAACAGCATACATCCAAAGTGACCCGAAGCAGCTTTATTTTGGCCTGTCTTTCTGGACCCAAATGTGTATTTACCTGATTACTGTATCAGTCCATGGCCATATATGCAGCAGAATGGAATATTTTATTCTGCTGCATATATAGATGTTGTGTGCATGTACAAAAGCCTCTCTCTCTCTCTCTCTCTAATTGCAGAAAATACTTTTGTTTTGGTCTGTTCTTCCATAAGGACTCACACATTTTGTGGTGGTTGAAATTTTTCTCCCAACAGCAAGTCTCAACATTCCATCAAGGATAAATATACTTTACATTCCTGATAAACTGTTATCCCTGGCTTCACAGCCAGTGGGTGTTAAAGGTCTTTGAAGTCTGTCAGTCCCATGTGTAATACTATGATAAAATGTTTACAATTATAATTATATTATCTTGTGTTAACTTTGGTCTGATTAAGCATGTGGGGAAAAAAGTCCAATCTCATATTTGCTGTTTCCCTCTCCTCATTTCAAATCCGATTTTGAGATTTTGCTCTTCCCCACCTCTCAAATAGGCATTGGGAGCACGCGTTCCATAATCCAAAGTGTATTTTTGCACATTTTCAAAAATACACATTTTATTTTATCTGTTGGTATACAATTTGAAAAGAAAAATAATTTGGTCCTTGTGATTTCCTCCCGAGGGTGGGAAATGAAATAGTATACCTTAATGTTCATTAATAGTCTCACAAAACATGAACTGAATAGATTCATTTTAAAAATTCATCCACCCACAATCTGCTCACTCATCCACATGAACAGGGTATGCATAATGAAATGAGCTAGAGGACTGTATGTAAATCTCTGATTATCCCATCCTTGCATAAAACAAGACATATTTTCTGTAGCCTTCATCCCACTGCAGGAGAAGAAAATGGAAATTTCCACTTCCATAAAGTTTTTGCCTGGATTGGGATGGAAAAGATATTAGGAAACATTTTTTAAATGCCCTGAAATATTTTTTTTTTCCCCTCAAATTCTGGGAAGTGCTGACAAACAAATACCTGGGAATCATTCTGAGCTTGGGACTTGTTTTGTGCAAAATAAGCATGCGGCATAGTGGTTTGAGCACTGGACTATGACTCTGGAGAACAAGGTTCGGATCCCATCTCAACCATGTAAACCCACTAGTTGGCCTTAGGCAATTCACACTCTTTCAGCATCAAAGGATGGCAATGGCAAAGCCTCCCTGAAGAAACTTGCCAAAAAAACAAACAAACCCATGGCCGGTTCACTTTAGGGTCTCCATAATTCAGAAATGAATTGAAGCCACATAACATTTTTAAACTATAGAAAATGGGTGTTTTCAATTACTATTTGCAGGTCAGGTCCTATTTGGCACAAATTCCACACATATTATTTTTCTGGCACAAAACAACATTTTCTGCAAGGAGAACAATATTTCTGTGGAGAAATATTATCTTCTGCACTGAAAATGCAATTTTCAAGCACTTTCTTGCAGCAGGAAGAAAAATGTTAAAACGCTTGTTGCTTCTTTCAGGAATAAAATTAGTGAATTATTATATCCCTGATACACTGAATAGTTTTGGGAAATTATTCTGCAGAAAAACTTTTTTCCCTGCAGGCAAAAATTGTGAGATATTTTGTGTAAAATTCCAGTTTTGGAACAAAACACACTTGTTTCTGTAGGATTTTTTTTTGGCAGCATTATGGTCTATTTATGCAAAAAAAAAAAAAAAAATACATAGGAAAGCACTGTTCCAGAAACATATATTTTTGTGATTCTCCCCCTTTTTACTTAAAAAAACAAACAAACCCACATCACAACATTTTCCCACAAAACAACCAGGGGCTTTTCTGTGCACAATATTTTCCTAAAACATTTCAGGATGTAAAAATACTAGGCAAAAAGTGAACATAATTCTTGCCTCCATGCTTTGATTCCTGACCAGGTTTGCTGAGTGTCACGTTTGTCAGGGATTATTCTTTCCATCCCTAGCACTTAACCTGCCATTGCCATATTCTTCATGACATCTGCAACAGGAGTTTCCATAGAGAGCGTGCATCCAATTTAGAATCCTGATTATGCCTATTCAAAATTGTGCTGCAGACGGTATGGACAAAGCAAGTCTATTCTAATCTGCAGGTGTTCGTACATTGGGTAGGGCCTGACTTTGACCTTGCTGTTCTCCTTTCTCCCCACATTTGAACACCACAGAGAAATGCCATTAAACAGGGCCAGAGCAATGCCTTTTAAAAGTGTTCATCTTGGTGCAGTAGCTTAAGCAAGACACTGTGAATTGTAGAGAGGTGTGACAAGATATTGTGCTAAAGAATTGATTAAAACTACTACTGCAGTCCATTACCTTCCTATTGAGTCTTAGCACAAAGCACTGATTAAACGAGACAGTAGGAATTTAACTCTAGTCACAGATGAGCAGAGAGTCCCCCCTACACAAACACACACATACACACACTCTATAAAATAGCAACGTTTTGTTCTTGTCATTTTTAACATAGGGACTGATTAAAATAATTGACCAATTAGATTATTTGTTTGGCTCTGCAGCTGCATTAACAAAAATCTGCCTAACAGTTGATTGGCACAACTCCAGGTTCATATCTCTGATGAATCTCAAAAATACCCTGGATGTTGTAGCCCAGTCATTCCCACTCAGGCTAATCTACCTCACTAGGTAAATATGAGGGTAAATGAACCCATGTAAACTGGGCATAGTTCCTTGGTAAAATTGTCAGATGCAAAAACAATATATGATCAGAGAACTATTGCTTTGCTATGCAATAAGTGACCTTTTTGTTTTTGACTCCAGGACTCCCCCCCCCCAATCATGTCCAGCTGTCTTATACTATGAAGGTTGAAGGCAAGTTCCGACATACAGCTCCAGTGTATGGGATGGGCATCTGATGAAACAAGGCAAGCATTCCCATGTTTGTGTCTTAATCAGTAGCTACATTCAGAAGGCCATGTCTTGGCTAAATATAGTGGTATAATTACAAGCCCTGACCCTCCATTTATGGTCCCAGATTGACTGATAGACAGATTAGGTTTACATTCAACCCTTCTCCAGAATGTGATTCCCAAAGTATCTCATAGTAATCAAAGAGGAATCAACATCAAAACAGTATTTTATTACTAAAACCAAATTAAATTAAATGCCTAATTTAAAACAAGTGAAAACAAAATTGAAAAACAAGTTCACAAAAAGAGTACCATGCCCTACTCATAACAAGGCCCATCATCCACCGAAAGCCAATTGTACAAAGCCTACATGAATAAAGAAGTATTCTACTAGCAGAAAGTTAATGGAGGGGAAGCATAGTCTCCTGTAGCAGAGCGTTCAACTGCTTGGTAGTGATCATTAAGGAATCCCTTCTGTTGAGAACACAAGAAGAATCCTGCTAAATCAGATCAGCAGCTGATGTAGTCCAGCATTCTGTTCCCCAAATGGCCAAGATAACAATGAGAACTGCACTCACAGTATACAAGGGCAACAGTCTTCTGTTCATGAAATGATACATTTTCTCTGTTCCTGATGATTTCATATAGTCAACATGGTTAGCAGTCATTCATAATCTTATTCTCTATGAATTTGTTTAATCCCTCTTTAAAACTATGTTGCTGATCATAAAGGAACTGTTCTTGAAGTCCTGTGTATAAACCTGTCTTCCGTCTTAGGAGTTTATCACACGGAAGGTATTTCTCTTAATTTTGAAAGAAAAGAAAGTGGAGCCAGAATGCATTCATGTGAATTCGCTATTCAGCGAATTTATGTGAATTCGAATTGCGTTTGAACTGACTTCCCATTGTCCGAAATTGTGTGTGGTAGTCTATCACGCAATAACGTGAAACCCCATGATTGCGTTCAGATTGCCATACTTCCAATTTCCCTTGTCTGATAAACTCCTTAGTCTTCTACTAACAATATACCACACAATTCATTTGCTTTCACATTAAAAGATCAACAAGAAGTTCTGTGTTCCATGAAATCCACTCTCTTTGGTAACTATAGTTCTTGCCCTGTTTTTTTTTTTAAAGAATAGAGAAATAATGTATTTCTGAGGGCAGAGACAACAGTTGAAGTATATATGACACCTGAGTGGTTTCTTCATTTCAAGAGGCTCATTTCTGCAATATCATCATAAATAAACCTGAGTACCTTTATGAGGCAGAAAATTGGAAGGCAGATCTTCAAAAAGGTTAAATACAATACAGTGTGGCCATCCGTTAAATACTTTAGAGTATAATGAGCAAAACCTATTCCTTTATTACCAATTGGTATGACGATGCCGGTGAATCAGCAGAGGCTGTTTTCAAGCTCATTGGGAATTAGCTACAAAATTAAGAACAAAGCCATTCACCAAATCACTTTATGAAAGGAATTTCAAATAGAAGTTGGTTGACAGTCATATTTCCCACAACCTGTACCTCTGGAAAAAAGAGTCAAATGGACATGAATGCAGACAGGAAATAGATAAGTACTGGATCAGGGTGTAGAACTGGACCTTTAGATGACTAAGAGTGATGACTTGGAGGAATCATGATCATGGGCAGGGATAATTTTACCAACCTTCTTTGAACTTCCCTTGGGAATGTTTCTAGGTAATTTCATCTAGCCAGAATGTTCTGAATATGTGCTCATTGAAAAATATCCATGGTAGCTGTAGCACCAAGCCCAGCCATCATGCAGAACAGAAATGGGAAAAGGTGATTTGCTGATCCAAGAAATATTGGGATCACAAACTGGATATAGAGCAATTCCATTTCTGTCAAAATGCCAGATCTTAGTGTCATCCAATTAAAGTGACTGGCAGCGGATCCAAGAAAGATGGAATACTTGTTAACACATAATTAACATGGGATTTGCTGACAGTCTTGGAAGTTTTTTTTTTTAAGAAAGGGGATTGTATATACATTCATGAAGAATAGACATAGCAAGAGTCATTATGAATGCATGGAATCTCCATGATTATTTTTGACAGTTAATTCCAGTTGCTGGAGAGCAAGTGGAGGAAAGGGTTTACATCTGCTGGTGTGATTCCTCACTGTATCTGACTGGCCACTGAGAGAAGCAAGATACTGTACTCTGTGGATCTGTTGACATGATAGTCCTGTTTAAATATTTGAAAGGATGTCATACTGAGGATAGAATCATAGATAGAGCAAGTTTGTTTTCTGCAGCTCCAGAGAATAGGGCCTGGAGCAATGGATTCCAACCACAGGAAGAACTTTCTGACAGTACAAGCTGTTCAACAGTGGAATATGCTGCCTTGGAGACGGGTGGAGTCTCCTTCTTTGGAGGTTTGTAAACAGAGCCTAGATAGCCATCTGTTGCGGGTGCTTTGTGCATGGCAGGGGTTTGGATTTGATGGCCCTTGTGGTCTCTTCCAACTCTGTGATTCTATAAATGCTATCCCATTTCTTCTTAGGTTCTCATTTTCTGTGTAGTAGCTGACTTACAATGTCCAATTCCTGTTCACTAACTCATTTACCCCAAGTAGCTTCTCCAGATTCGTGCTTCTTATAATCCATGTTCCTGTAATATGCGTTGTACAGTTTCAGACTTTTTTGATGTCTCCAAGCACATCAGCAGCTGAACAGCTTGAGTCCAGTTGTGTCATTTTTGGCTGGAATCCAATTGTGTCATTAGCCACAACATTACTCGTATTCTCCTCTGCGCTACCTTGTTGAGAGCCTTATGACTTTTCAGTGTCATCTTCTGGCACTATCTCTTGTTTCATTCTGGATTGTCTCATTGTGGGTTTTTCATGGTAGAAGACATTCCAAAGGGGTTTACTATGCCACCTTCTGTGCATTACTAACAAATGTTAGCTGTGGTACAACTGCCGTTGTTTCTGAGAGATCCTCTACCAGTGGCGGGTTACACACCGCCATTTAGTACGTAATGAATACGTACTAGGGTTAGGAAGGGCTGGTGCTTCCGCACCCCCCTAACCCTAGTACGTATTCTGTACGTACAATATGGCGGTGGCCGTTCCACACGGCCGCCACCATATTTACATATCGGACGATGTGCATCTGCACGTGTCGCGGCGTCTATGACGTCGTGAGTCCGCCCCTGGCGCCTCACGACGTCATAGAGGAGCCGCTTAAAGAAGCTCCATTTTGGAGCTTCTTTTTCGGTCCATGCGGGAGCCGTGCGGTGTGGCTGCTGCGGCTCCCGCATGGAGCAAGCGGCGGTGGCAGCAGACCGCCGCAAAGCGGCGGTCTGTAACCCGCCAGTATCACCTCACACAACTGCTGCTGCCTACATTTAGTCTGGATCCTCAGCAAAAGCCTGTCTGACATGGAAGATACTGTTAGCACAGTCTCTTGCCTTACAGAGCATGCAATCCCACCACTACAATGATGTCCCTAATAACTGATGATGATGATGATGATGATGATGATGATGATGACAGTGTGGGAAAGTTTCCTTTTTGTTTAAACTCCTAGAATTTCCTAACCAGCATATACATTGGCTATGCTTGATGTAGGATTCTGGAAGTAGTAGTTCAAAAAAGTAATCTTTTTAAGCACAGCTGATAGCTTAATTTACCATTAATTTGTCTAATCTGCTCTGAAAGCCATCTAAGTGGATGGGCATCACCACAACTTTTGAAAATGAAATCTACAATTTAACTGTGCATGAAGAAATACTCCTTTTTGTCTCTCTGGAATCTCCAACAAGGCAGTTTCATTTGTGACAAATGCCTTTAACAAAATCTATTATAAGCATATATCTGTCGCAAATATGCTGTTATGGTCCCTTTCCTTTTGCACAATGAGCTATTTAATCATCTGAAAGAATTAACACTAATCCGGTTTCAAATGTTTTGATATCCTCCTAGAGACTAACATTAGTTATGAATAAATACTGTATAGTACTTCCATGCAATAAAATATGGGAACACAGTTGTAACAAATGGATTCCTTGTGGTTGAAGGGGTTCTCTAAAATTAATATCCATGTAAATAAACAAAGCCCATATTCAAATAGCATTCCCCAGCTATTCAGTTCAATTCAATTCAGTGTTACGTAGTGGATAGTATACAAAAATATGGATTCAGCTCTTTCCTCAACCATTACTTTTACAACTAGACCTTGAGCCTTTCAGATTCTTTACCTCAAGTGGGTCGTGTCAATAAAATGAGAAAGACTTAAGAGCTTCTTAAAGAATAGAATAGAATTCACATGAAATTAAGAAATAATAAATAGGTTCTTTGGGAGGATGCGACTAGTAAAAACTCAAAGAAGAATCAAAGATTCAGTTTTTCACTTGGAAAAAATACAGAACCATATGAGCATAGATTCTCTTCCATGGCAAGCCTAAGGCTAAATGTTTTGTGTATGTGTGTCTGTGTTTTTATCATGTGTATGTTCAGTATATTTCCTAACAAAGAGTTCCTTTTTGAAAATGCATGGAGAATTAGAATGGTTTCAACAAATTTGTTGAAAACAATAGGGATTTGCTGTCACTTGTTATTCTGTCTTACTGCTTTAAAATAACTTAATCATCAGTGTACAAACCATAGAAAACAGTCACAATTGATGGATTCCATGTCAGTGGAGTGGTGAATCCACTCTGGATTTAAGCTCAAATTCCAAAGGAACTAAGGGTTTGGAAGCCTAGCTCCTAAATAGGCTCAGTGTCTTGGAATACTGAGCCTATTTGGAATAAGTCACTTCCAACTTATGGCAACCCTAAAGTGACCCTATTATAAAGTTTTCTGGAGCTTGAAAACAAGAATGGAGACTCAGACTATGTTCTCCATGGCTGTAGTCCAGTACACAAACCACTACAACTTGCTGGCTTTCAACCTTTTTATACTTTTGACTAAAACCAGTGTTACTGACATGAAAACCACAAAATGTCACTATGATGATGATGATGATGATGATGATGATGATGGACACGTTACTGTGAGAGCCAGTGTGATGTAGTGTTTGAGAACTGGACTACAGTTCTGGAGACCCGGGTTTAAATCACAACTCAGCTACAGAAACCTGCTGGGTGAGCTTTGCCAAGTCACACTCTCTCAGCCTCAAGGAAGGCAAAGGTAAACACCCCTTTGAACAAATCTTGTAAAGAAACCCCCATGATAAGTTTGCCTTAGGGTCTTCATAGGTCGAAAATACCTGAAGGCATCCAGCAACAACAAATTAATGCATGTCCCAACTTCTAAAATGTAATGCACATTATTTCTAAAACATGACTTTGAAGGTCTCCTACAGGTTTCATTTCATGTCAGAACAAAAGGGTAAAGGAGAGTGGAACAAAGAGGGCAAACTGCTCT
The DNA here is from genome assembly GCF_019175285.1 of Sceloporus undulatus. NCBI lineage: Eukaryota > Metazoa > Chordata > Lepidosauria > Squamata > Phrynosomatidae > Sceloporus > Sceloporus undulatus. The sequence goes on along the minus strand of NC_056528.1, from coordinate 39,717,506 downwards.
TATCTGAACACCATGAACCTTGCCTGCAACAGAAACCAGTACAGTCTTTTACATGGATAGCCACAAGGATTTAAACTCATTAATGTACCAAACACAAAGGAAATGGGCTGAACCAAGATTTTAGAAGCTTACAATAGTTTGTAACCTCTTCTGACCAATGTATTAAAGTATATTGGTATGATATGAGAGAAAAATTATTTTAGCAAACAGCATAAAAACCTGTCTAGAAATGTGTCTGTAGTCAGCTTTATACTAGCAACTGCCAAGATGTAGTTTCTTTTCCATTCCCTAAGAGCACTGGATAAGTTGGAAGCCTGAATATATCTACCTCTTATCCAATGGGTTAATGACAGGTGAAGTTTCTGATTTGCATTTTATGTGAATTCCTGTTCTGAAAGTCTTACGAAACACAGAAAATGGTAGTCCACTGAAGGAAAAAAAATCTTACTATTTCACACTCCTTCTGAAATTCTTTGTCAAATCCAAGTTAGTTGGACCCTGCAGGGATATGCCATGTCCTAACATCCCCTTCCCTGAACCAGCCCAGAACTAGATGAGTACTACAGGGAAACAGACCACAACTAAATGGTAGGTATATGTCTTGCATATGGTAGATAAACCTTTGCCATCTCCAGGGAAAAGGTAGTAGTGATGGTTTAAAACCTCTTCTGTAAGAAGCCATAATACCATAGGTAGCTTACAGTGGCATAACCTACTCTCTGGGGAGGGAATATTACCTGGTGGCTTCCAGTTCACCTTTCCCCTCATGACCACTGACTGGCTGAAGAGGTAGTCTTGTATACCCAGAACCAAAGAAGCAACATCTACCCTTCTCTGGGAAACCAGTGGCTGCTGCTTCTCCTCCCCAGATGTAGAAGAACAATCAGATAACTGCAGCATGCACCCCACAGCCAACCAGGGGCAGGAATAGAAAAGTGAAACCTAGGAGTATTCAGCTGCCCTTGTGAATCCAGTAAGCCATCATTCCCTTCAAATAAAACCAGCAAGCCTCTGTTAGTGTAACTAGTGGATTTTGATGAGAGTAGACAAGTCAAGCTAGGAAACAAAGCAGTCTGAGCATGTATCAGGCAGCTCTCTATGCCCATGTTCAAGTCTTCCTAGGAAAGTAGGATTCCCAACAAATATAGAGTAAGATCCTATAGCACACCGGATGATAATAAGTCTCTACCAGTGTACATACTCCCAAGGTGTGCCTATGGCTGTCATCCTGTCTGTGACATATGCTGATGCATCCAGGGGTTTCATATTCATATACACTTCTTTAAGCCTGTCGCAAAGGTTCAATGCACCCCATTTGAAGGGCTGCCAATTGTGGCTCCATTTCTCTACCCACTAATTAGCCCACAGGCTCATTGAAGGTCCTTCTGAGAACACAGGGGGGAAAGAGATGCTGGGGAAGCTTGACCCCAACCCAATAGTCATTTAGAAGCTAGAGAGGATACCGTTATACCTGGAAACCCTTCAGCTGTTGTTGCCCATTCATGTGGGGGTCATGAAGATTTGCAAAAAAATCCATACACAGTACAACCTAACCTATGCAGATCCAATGAATGCAACCTATGCCCTCCCACCCCACCTGCTGAGATTCCTAAATGTACAAGGAGTCCATCATGTTGCAAGATGCAGTATACCTCACCTTGTCATGCATCTCAGCTCCAAAACTACTACAGGAAAGCACACATAATGGCACTAGGAATAACAGAAATACTAATAGCATGTACCTTTCTATACCATTTATCAGTGAACTCAGCATTCTCTAAGTGGTTTACAATCTGTAAGCTAATTGCCCCTAACAAGATGGTTACTCATTTTACCGACGTACGAAAGAGCGGAAGGCTGGGTCAATCTTGGAGCCCCTGGGATAGGATTCATAATCTTACAGCTGCAGTACCAGCATTTAATTACTGTGTCACCATTATGATAAAGTAATTTTATCATAATGTTTTGTAAGGGCCAACATGCACTTCAGTAAACACTCCAGAAGAAAAAAAAATATTAATGATCCAGTTATGTGTATGATTTAACCAAGTTTTATTTAATTTCATTTTTGTAGGTTTTTTTAAAATTACTTTTAAAAATGCACCATAGCTGTGCAGGGATGAGAAACAAGTCAAAGGAACTGAATGTTGTTTTAAACTTTGCATGTCAAAACCCTAAATGAGAAATGCAGCAATTAAGGTCAGGAGACATGGTAAGCTAACCTGAAATATCAATGTATGAGGAGAAATTTGGTTTATTCAAATTGTAATATCCATCACATTCCGTAATATATACACATTTCATTTTAATGCTTTTGAGAGGAGCTAAACTGAGCTCATAGAATCATAGAGTTGGAAGAGATCCCAAGGGCGATCCAGTCCAACCTCCTTCCATGCAGGAATACACAAAGTGCCAATCCAGACTCTGTTTGAAAACCTCTAAAGAAGGAGATTCCACCACCCTCTGAAGGAGGGTGTCCCACTGCCAAATAGCTCTTACTGTCAGAAAGTTCTTCCTAATGTTTAGGTGGAATCTCTTTCCCTGTAGTTTGAATCAATTGCTCTGTGTCTTATTCACTGGAGCTGTAGAAACAAGATTGCCCCATCCTCAACACTTCAAATATTTATACAGGGCTATCATACCAACTCTTAAGCCTATCTTCTCCAGGCTAAACGTACCCAGCTCCCTAAGTTGCTCCTCGGAGGGCATGGTTTTCAGACATTTCATCGCTTTGGTTGCCCTCCCCTGGACACACTCCAGCTTGTCAACATTCTTTTTGAGCTGCAGTGCCCAGAACTGAAAGCAGTATTCTTTCTTCTTCTCCTAAACAAATGGAGAAAATGTGTTGATAGTCATCTTGGAGGACAAAGTTAAAGAACACCACAAGTCTAAAACCCATGATGCTTTTGTCTGAACAGTGTAACACAACAGGGAAGAAACCAACTCAGCAGCTGACTTTGATGGCATCATGTCATGTTTAATCAGTGAAGACTGAGCTAGTCACCTTGAGATTCTGAAAGCCTTGTTCGATACCATTTAAAAGATTGATTTTCTGTAACTATGAATCCTCTCAAGTAGTCATTAGACAGGAAGGAAGATACCTAGGGCTTTTTAAAAAAAATTCAAGGAGGAGGGGGAAAATGAAATATAGAAGTGTAGCCTAGAGGAAGCAAGCCAAAAACCGAGGAGCGGTTTGTCAGACCAGAAACAAAGGTATACCTCTGAGGACTGGCAGGGGTGATGTTATTCAAGTTGTTCCTCTGTAACAGCCAGAACTCCTGCTTGACCTTCCCTCTCTTTGACAACAGAGCTGGTTAGATAAATAAGTAGAGAAGGAAAATAGCAAGACAGTTTCTGAAGGAAATAAAGAAGAGAGATAACACTTAGATCTCTCTTTCTACAGAGCTGGCATAAGTCATGGATGTTTACTGCCAACAGATGTTTTGGTGTAAAGGCAATTACTTAAAAACACTGCTGAGAGAGAACCATGTGGTCTTTTTGTGCCATAGACAGTTATTTTCCTCTGAATGGGGGAATATCTCTTGCAGTACTAAAAATGTCCAATCCAGAATATGGGCAGTTAATTGAAGTGTTAAGTCTTGCTTTGTTGGCATTTTGTTATAACCACTGAAAAAGTACAAATAACAGGGTAGCTGGATGATATTTACCTTTTACTTGGCTTATTTTTAAGTTGAAGAGAAACAGTGATTGCAAAGCAAGCTAGGCCCCATGGAAAGATCTAGTTATATAAAATGTTGCCTGGTGTTTCCATAACAACTTTTCCCTGTTTTTGTGCACATTGTTTTAAAAAGACCCAAAATTACCAATCCAGCCAAGTCAGATCTTGAATTTTCAGCAGCCTTGTTCAAAATAGGGATGGAAAAACATGTCTACCTGTTGTAAGCAGTGATGTGTAAATTCTGCTTGAGCTGTCCTGATTTACATTCACCTTTTGCTGTTTTCCTATGTGAGGAACCATCTACTACAAGACAGACCAAAAACAGAAATGACAGAAAGCCGCTAGTGGTCACCTAGAGTCCCCAGCTGAGGCCATTCAAATGCATCATCAACACTCTACATCCAATTCTGTAGAAAAATGTAGCCCTCTGACAAGCTCTGGGAGACAGACTTTTATTGGCTTACCAACAGACTCCACATTATAAACAACTATTCCTTACAACAAAATGCATAACATGCATGGTAACACAGGGACAAGACCCCACCACAAGGCCAGATGCCAACTCTTTCTCCACATCTACTCTGATCTAAAGATCCTTAAGGCAGAGGAGCAGCCCATGTCATGAAACACTGGAGCACACCAGAGCATCTGGAGCTCTTGGGGAGACAACAGTTGAAGATGCAGATACCCTAAAAGATATAGGCAGCTCCCTTTTTGAATCAGCTAGTAACGTAACCACCCACATAGTTTCAAGGCTATGTAGAATATTAAAGTGCAGTTGCATCCACCATGATTCACTCTCCCAGTGAATAACAAGACAGTCTAGAAAATAGGACAGTGTAGTAGTGATTAAAAAGGTAATGAACTCAGCTTACTGTCCCTATATAGTGTTCATCTATACTTTATAAATAATGCAGTTTGACATCACTTTAACTGGCATGGCACCATCCTATAGAATTCTGGGATTTGTAGTCTTGTGAAGCACCAGCATTCTTTAGTAGAGAATCATAGAATCGTAGAGTCATAAAGTTGGAGGAGACCACAAGGGCCATCCAGTCCAACCCCCTGCCATGCAGGACATCTCAATCAAAGCATCCCCAACAGGTGGCCATCCAGCCTCTGTTTAAAGACCTCCAAGGAAGGAGACACCACTGCACTCTGAGGGTAGTGTAAAGAAGGCTAAAGACCTTGTAAAACTAAAGAACCCGGGATTCCATAAAATGGAGCTTAAAGTGGTGTGAAATTGCGTTATTTCTACAGTGTAGATTCACCCATAATAAGGTAAGAGAGGACAGTAAAAAAAAAAATCAGAGACAGAAGGGTATGTTATAAGGAAGACATGAGAAATAGAACAGGTAACAACTATTAGGAGAAAATTTTACTATCAATGAAAACAAGACTGGGGGATTCCTTCTCTAGACTAGTAACACAATGGTTAGACCAACCAATGGGAAACTGAAGTTGGGAAAGAGAAATAAGATGTCTAGGGGAAATCTATATGCAGAAATCACACATAATTCAGTAAGAACTATTCAGGAGCAAAGGAAACCTCTCAGAAAGGCTGGTTTATATTCATTTGGCACTGAACTAGAACACCATATTTTAGACTACAACCATTCTGACAGGGCAAACATTTCTGATGGATAACTATACTTAACTCTTTTTCTCTCTGTTTTTAACAGTGCTAAATCCCGCACTAGCTTCCAAATTTCTCTTCCCATTCCATCACTACCTTTTTCTAGGGCAGGGTTTCAGCCTTCCTCTCAGTATCCTTGTTCTGGCAATAAATCCACCCATCTTAAGCTCATCTTCTCACTTCCCCCATAATTATTCTTCCTTCCTAGACTGGTCTGACATTTGGCCCTTATGAATCCAAGACCTACCTCTACTGCACATTTTATTTTCTCAAAGCCTGAGTTGGTTAATGGATTTTCTTTCTTTCCTCTAAGTCATTCAGAGGATTGCAGGGGTCTGCCAGCCCTCCCCTCAACTGGCCCAAAAAGTGTTAAATTCTTCCCTTTTTTTGGAGGGGGGGGGGAAGGCATGAAGGCCATTACCTGGGCTTAAAAGGCCATTACCTAGGCTTAAAACATCCCCAAACTTAATGAAACTGGTCCTCATTGCCCTGGGGGTATGAATGAATGTCACTAGATGGTTAAAATGAAAATCTAATAGACTACATATAATACTGAAATCAAATGGAAGCTCGGTGTTCTTTTTTAAAAGAAATTGTGGCATAGACTATAAATTACCAATACCAAAAACTAGATTAAAGTTAATGAAGAGGACTAAATTAATCAAAGTGCCAAAACACAGCCTGAAGGTACATCCTTGCAGAAGAATTTAAAGATCATTTGCACTACTAAGCCCAATTGACTGGGAACCAGAAGAACTGTGGACCAATCTATCAGGAAGGATTACAAAGAAGACACAATTTGTACCCAAAAATAAAATTTAAAAGGCCTCATTGGGTGACTGGTTATTGCTGTTGCAATGTGCCTTCAGGCCACCTCTAATTTATGACAATCCTATACACAGATTAATATGGAAATTACTCCTCCCAACCCAGGGTCACACAGTGTGTGTGTGTGTGTGTGTGTGTGTACACACCTCACTCTCTTCCATGCCAGCATTCTCTGAAGATGCCAACCACAGATGCTGGTGAAACATCAGAAACAAACTCTTCTAGAACATGGCCACATAGCCCCCCACCACCACAACCTCCCCCACAAAAAACAATCTTATCTTGGGTTTTCTTGGGTGTAATTCTTCAAAGGAGGGTTGCCATTACCTGCCTCTGTGCCTGGGACACTGTGACTTGCCCAAGACCACCAAGTGGGTTTCCATGGCTGAGTGGGGTTTCAGATTCTGGTATCCCAGAGTCCTAGCCTAACAGACAAAGCAATACAGCAGGCTGTCTGTATGGATGACTCACTCTTCAAATAGTTAAAGCCAAACAAGAAGCAAAAGTTAATATTTATAGAAACAGAGTCAGAATCTTGATCACAACTGTTCAGTGACCTCTGCATAGAGATGAAGAGAATGATTATGATAATCAATGCAAAGAAATAGGAGACAGAAAAAGATAGAATAATATACCACTTCCACAAGATCTGAGAACTAAAGGGGAAATTTAAATGAAGAGTAGGAAAGCCATACAGCCAATAGGGGAACATCTTATATGATCACTGCAAAATAGAAAGATAAAGGAAGCAATATACTGAAACAGTATATACAATACATGAATGGATCCCTCATGGCAGAGTGATTAAATGCCTGTATGATAACTGTTCACAGCCACAAGGTTGTGAATTCAATCCCAGGGACTCCAAGGTAACCTCAGACTGGCATCCTTCGACAGATTGCTAAAATGAGTACCCAGCTTGTTGGGGAAATTAGCTTAGGTGTACTGATAAGCAGTATAGAAATGTGCTTGCTATTGCTATTGCCATTATGAATGGATGACAGGTTCCTTTAAAGAAGAATCTTTTGATGATGAGCCCACAATTTGAGAAAGGAACGTGGGAAGAGGTCCCAGAAATCACCAAGAACAATTGGCTTACCAATAGTATTGCTTCAAATTCCAAGTACACAAATCAGTAAACATTGCTGATATGCTAATAAGATGAACTATTTAAATATGTTCAGTCTTTTTAGATCCATGCCACAGCAAGAGATGGGGAAGCAAAAAGGACTGATTCATCTTCAGTCCCTCACATTATTCTCTCTGCTTGCCCCATCCCAAACAAACCATTGCATGCAACAGGGACTCTGGAGATCCAGCTCAACCATGAAACTCAGTGGGTGACATTGGGCAAGTCACATGCTCTCAGCCTTAGGGGAAGGCAATGTCACATTTTTCCTGAACCAATCTTGCCAAGTTGGGTGTTTGCTTAAGATCACCATAAATCAGAAATTACTTGAAGGCACACAACAACAACCTTAGTGTTTAGCCCTTCTTAAATGTGGTTTGCTGAGACAAGAAAGAACTTAAAATGAATAAGACGAATACTAATATGCAGAGAGATCTTGTAGCACCTTTGAGACTAACTAAAGATAGAAGTTGGCAGCATGAGCTTTTGTAGACTTAAGTTTACTTCCACAGATGCATTCTCTGATTAATACTAATAGTAACCATATCAATCTTTGGATAAGGAGAAATAATGTGCATCAGATGTCTTACCATTTCATCAAAGCGCTTGCTCTCCCTCTGACCACAATGTTATTTTTTTTTTTTTGCCATTTTTGTCAGTACTGTAATGACATTGATTCAACTGAAAGAGAATAGCCTTGAGGGAGGAGAGACAGAGAGAGATGGAACCTAGCTAGGGGCAAATCTAGGAATCAAGGCATGGATTAAATGCTTAGGTAATCATCACAATGTAGCTGAAGATATGTGTGTGTGTGTGTGTGTGTGTGTGTATAGTATGTAAGGATTTATTTTTCTATTGATTATTTTCACTGTTTCTGAGTACTGTAGCTCTCCAGTCCTTTTGTTCAGCTAATTTGACATGGCAAACACATATTGCATTCTGGAGATTTGTCTAACTGAAATCTTAAACTAACTGTCTTGATGCAGAAGCTCAGTTTCTGGGGAGCCAAAGTTTGCAGTACTTTATTCCAATTCTGACAATTCTTGTTAGAAAACAAAACAAAATAAACACAACCCAAGGATTCTCTGTAGTAATAAATAAACATGTAATACTGACCTTAGTCCATCTGCTAGAGTTTTTAAGAAACTGGAGACATTGAGTGTATACTTGAATAGCTATTTTCCTTATTTTTAATTTTTCCCAGAAGAGAAAATAGATGAATGAAACAAAATAAAACAAATTTAATCAATAAAATAAACTATACAAATTATAACCAAAATAGAATATTGTTACTTATTAAAACAGATAGACATAGAATTATTAATAATACAAAATGTATACACAAGTCATGCTTCCAGTATATATATATAGACCTGAGAAATTCTGTATTGAAGAGTTATGGTGTATATATGAAATCAACATAAGCCATCTATCAATAAATGAGTCCCACTGTGTTGATCCAACAGATTCTCATGATGTTTTCCATCACTTAGTCTATTAAGATTAAATTTCACATTTTTCTGTCACTAAACAAATGCAAGTGGGGTGCCTGGGGGTCATCTGTGAACCAAGCAATGCTATGCACTACCCTTGCAGTGGTCTAAAGGTTCAATGGAAAACAACGCTTGAGCCATTCGTAATGCAGTGGGAGCAACCTTCTGAGGCTGAATTTGTCTTTGCCTGAGAATGACCATCTTAGGATCAATTTGGCCTTATTTGCCCCAACCAGATACAGGTTATAATACTGTCCCTCTTCAGCCCATGCCCTATGGATATTTTTCCCTACTGTTCAAGAGACAACTGTCACCATCTACCATAGAGAAGACATAGAAGAAGGAATATTTTGATGTCTTTAGTCTTCTTTTCAAGGAGGTAAAGTGGAATAATAAGGACAAAGGAGAATGAAAGAGAAACGGCATGGACAAAGAAGAGTTTGAGAACTTGAGTAAATTGGCTTCCTAGGGTCTTGATTTATATGGAAGTCATGGTGAGGGTTCAGCCTTGATTTGCCTTAGAATCTCTCTACAGTTTATTGACATCATTAGGGATTGAAATCATATTTTGTAAAAATGATCTAAATGTGTTTCTCAACTGTTTGGAAATCATGTTTTATTTAGGTTGTAAGGGCAAGAGCAAGGGCAAGGAACTGTCAAATTAATAATGTGGAAGCTGCCCTAGCATCCTTTATGGTTGATGAACAGAATATCAATACTTTAAATAAATAAATAAATAAATAAACGTAGCACTGAGTGCCACACTGATTATACCTAGTATCGAAATTCCTAACGACATCAAGCAGTGCCTTTGAATGGATATTGAAGAGCATGGGGATGGAACACTGTTGCATGCCACAGCTCAACAGCTGTGGAGATGAGCAGATATTCCCTAGTGTGTCTTTCTGGAAGCTTGCCTGTAGATAGAAGCAAAAGCATCATAACATAGTATCTCCTACTCCTGTGCTTCAATGCTGGTTCAATAAGACATGGAGAGATCTAAGGGAATCAACATTGTAGCATCACCCTCCTTCATTCTTCATCCAGAGTAGGTTGTCATTCTGCACAACTAAGACTATGTAAGTACCATACTACATCTGAAAGCAGACTAGGGCCCTGTACACATTGGCCATTAAGGATAGCATGGAGTCAGAGTCAGGGTGTAGCGTCATCACAATGCACACCGGACTCCGCTCCCCCAGGGTGCCCTGACACCACGTGCTGCCCCACACAGTGCACTGCTCCATACGATGCAGTGCCAAAGGAGTATCATATAGCTGCGGTAATGTGGCTATGGCACCCTTTCAAGGGTGCAAAAAGGAGACACTTTTTGCAGCTCCTTTTTGCACCCTCAAGCTCAGGGCCATGGCATGAGGTTGCCATGGCTCCAATCCAGCTAGGAAAGAGGTGGCATCCCATCTCTCCTTAGTACAGATAGTCCTCCAAGAAAGTCTCAAGGTGCTCAACCATCTCATGTTCAAACATCTTGACCAAAGGGAAGATATGACCCAAGAGACAGTAGTTGTCACCTACCTCTGGTCCCAAGGAGATCACCTCCATGAGAGGGCACATCACAGCTTCTGTCAGGCAGCAGGCAATTGCCACCACAGAGAGGCCTTTACCATCCTTGAATCCACCAAGTCAATCCTCCTCTGCTAGATCTTATCAGCCAAGATCAGCAAATGTTATATGAAGGGGACTCTAATCTGAAACACATGGGTGTGTACATGTGAAAATAATGCATTGAAGAATTCAGGAAGTAGACTTCTATTTTCTATTATCTTTCTGCTGCCTTTTCTTCATTGTAAGGTGGTGTATATAGATAATTTGTTCTGTTTGTACCAAGTAAAATAATAGCAACAACCACGAATATGCCTTCCATGTGTAAATCTAACTTGCTATTTGTTCTTAATCTGCATAATAAAAAGCATTCATATATTAACATAACCAGGGACTCTACCTACAGTATGATTAATGGCTTTGAATATTTCATATGAAATAAAACATTTATTAGAACCCAGATGGGCTCACACACAAGTGAAATTACAGTACTCTTATACAATTGACACAAATCTTATATAGTCTGTTTCATATTAAAATATCTACAGCTCACTGTGTCCTTAGCACATTTTTGCCTCTGGTTTTTTACATGAAATCCTAATATTCTGCTGAAACTAAAGTACTGAAGGCAGAGCTGAACCAAATATATTTACCAAATAAAATGGCAAATAAATACATTTTAAAGAAAAAATGTAAGAAATTATTCCTATACTGATGTTAACATAGAGATCTAACTAATTTTCTTAAATGTTCTTATGCTTGTCTTGGCACATTAAGACATCCTGCTGGAAAAAAAATTGCAAACTCCATTGCTATTTTTTTGGTTCCTGTGAGAATACAAAATGAATAGTAATGAATAGTACTCCTTTTTTAACCATCAGCAGCAAAAACCAGCCATTATGTCACCCAAAATAAATAAATAAATAAATGCATTGCCAAAAAAGTACTGAACTGTGGGGGAAAATATTAAATATATAGATAACATCTCATAATCTCACCCAGAAGGGATATAAAGCCTGGGTTTTATTGTAACTATTCTTACATGCAAGACTGAAATAAACAACAGTTTATAACCTGATAGAGGATTATGCCAAGGGAGAGAAGTCCAGGACTGACAGGGATGTGTAACCTCCCAGCCTGCTCAAAATGTGTTGCCACCTCTGATTTTAAAACGACTAATGGTTTTAAATTAAAAATTTCAAATGCTTTACATTGAAACTCCCTTTGCTTCCATTATAAGAGGAAATGCACAGAGCTGGGGGGAAGGAAGGTGATCAGAAAAGCCCATCAGCAATTATTTTAGTTTTATCTAGTTCTCCTGCATGCCCTCCAGTCAGCATGACTTCTACACTTGTATAATGTCTAGTTTCTGCAAGCCATTGTGACCTCCAAACATGCTGAACCCTAGATATTAATTATGAAACCTCATATCCAACAGGAGGGGTGTAGGGTATGCTAACAGATAAAAAGCTACCACTTTTTAATGGAGAGCCTTTGTAGACCTTGGAGATTATCGCACCTGGAAATCCCCCTGGGATCGGTGAGGGACTGAAAATCCAGCCACGGCCAGGTGAGTGCAACTTGTATGCATCCTGAATCCTGGCAGTGCTTCTCCAGCATCTTTTCAAAAACTGGAGCTTGCTGTTTTTGAAAAGCTGCTGGATAAGTGTGGCTGGGGTCCTGGGTGCATACGGGTTGTACTCGCCCAGCCATGACAGCATGCAATAACATCCGGTTTTCACTTTTCAATCCTGCATCTATCCCTGTGGGATTATCAAGTGCGATAATCTCCTTTCACATAATGTCTGAAGTTCTACACTTGTATGCAGCTCCACACATGCACTTCTCCACACATCTCACTGGCTGGGAGCAGTCAAAGGAATGGACTTTGATGCTGTTGCTTACTGGTGGGAAAGGGTGGGAAAGATTAAGCATTTCAGGTCATAGAAAAGCAGCTGGTCTCACCTCTATCAGTGGGGGGAAATGAGGGTGCATTCTCAAATAGAGTGCATCCGCTTTTCCTTTCCCTAGCAGCTCAGAACAGGCTCTTCGCGGTCTGAAACATTTCACCTTTCCTCTCCTTCCTTTTAACAAGAAGGAGAAGACAAGCAGCCCTTCCCAGGGTTTGACAGATGCTGGCCAAGAGAGATTTTGGGAACACATTGTAAGAGAAAGAAACTAGCCCTCTGTGCCCTACCCAATCAGAGTGTAAGCATGTGTAAGCTCTATTTGCATGCACATACAACACTAAAAAGATTTCAAGCAATCTGTGGCAGAAACATAGACATGGTATCTCAAGGGGTAAAAAAATCCATCTCATCCTTTACCATACTATTACATGGCTGATGGCAATTAATAATGTCTTTCAAATTGCCCCAATATGGCATTAAACACTGATGTAAAGACAGAAAGTCTACTTGTACTCATTAAATTCTATATCCCAACCCCTGCAGGATGATAATGGTCAACTTTATGAGGGCCCTTTATGAGAGAGCAGCAGTTTACAGGCCACTTTGCAGCTATAGCAACTGTGATCTTCATAGCTAATCCAGACTGTGTGCACAGTCTCTTTAAGACACAGCCAGGCTTTAAGAGAGGCAAACATTAAGAAAATGGTTCTGGTCTCTATCTCACACACAGACACACACACACACACACACACACACACTGAAACAAGAATCTATAAAGGCTCGAACCACCTGTTTTATGACCTCTGTACTGCAAAGAACACTGGTTACCCTTTCTTGGGATGTGATGTAAAGCACTGAACAAGATCCATGACTTTTCCTAACAAGAACGAGGACTGGATGTGAATTGACATATCACTGCACAACACCACCAGCTGGGAAAACAAGATGTCTGAATGCTCCTGGTTGCTGACTCTCAACCATAGTCATGGGCTAGGTGCCAGTAAAAAGAAAAGAAGACCATCTCTTTCTTCCTTACAGAATGCCACCAGTACAGATTAGAGCGTTGGCATCAGGCAGATTAGTGAAGATACCCATAATGGTATTTCTCTGGACCAGAACATTCCTAACATTCATTGTGTTATTTTTTGGGGGGGGGGCACACTCACTTTTTAAAAATTGTTTTTACCTATGAAAGAACTTGTGTGATTTGGAACTGATGTAGCCTTTTAAGGCTGCAGGTAAAACTCAGGGAATGTGAACACCTTAAGAAGAAATCAGTTCACTGAACAAGCCAATGGGGAAAGAGCAACATGCAATGTTATTAAAACACTTTGTCACTGCAGTCACTGCTCTTCATCTTTTAAAAAATATGAGTGAATGGAGATTGTGCACCTCAATATTTTATTAATGTCTGGACAATATATAACTTCAAGCTATTCTGAACCCAACATTCCTAAAGAATAGTATTTCCATCGTGATGTAAGCAGAGATTGAATGCCATTGTTACAATTCTGTTGCACAAAAAGAGTTGAAATCTTAGCCAACTGGCATATTGATACCTCCCACATCTTGAACTTGAAACCTCAAATGTTTTTAGCACATTGAGCAAAATCCATGAATAGAAATTTTGAATCCCCATTATTAGGGGCTGGCTCTGTATAGTTGCAGTGCTTGATGGACTGTCTGGAATATCTTCTCAGATAATATCTTGTTCTCTCTCTCTCTCTCTCTGTCACTTATTTAAACAATGCATAAGAGGCTCAATATGGCATTTTTAAATTACCTTAAAATTCATATTATGAATATTACTTGGAATATAGGCTTAGCAGTGGAAATAAGCCATTGTGGCCAATGGTACTTCTTTATTCAGAGGTAAATCGTCCCCGGAAGGTGGTTTCTTAGGGTGGCAGAGAGAGAGAGAGAGGGCTATTGACCCCAGTGGATTTCCCAGAGGCAAATAGTGGTCTCAAACTTTTGGTCCCTAGATCTTCTTGGCAGCAACTCCCAAGATTTCTACCAGGTATGATACCTGTTGGGGGCTGTAGGAGTTCTGCCAGCTCCTATAAGCCAAATGGATTATAGGGAGCCTCTGGTTCCAGTGATTCATTGTGGGAGATTATCATACTAAATGTAATGTTCTTATGGGTCCTTTTCATTCATTCATCTATCTCCCCAGTATCCACCAGATCATTTTTTTCTCCTGCACATCATTGTAAATAGATATTACATTGCACTGAAAATGCAGATTTTTATATGGATGCTCCTAATGTTTAACATTGATGGAGAAACCATTCCAGGTGGGACTGCAATAAGCTTTGTGAAAATCTTTCCTCATTCTTCCTGCATTTCTTTTTACAAGCATTCACATTTGTACCATGGCACAAGAATACTGGATCATGTTCCAAGAATTCCTGAATGGAAATAAATGCCTTATTTTGTGCATTTATTGTGTCTTAACATATTCATTTTTAGTCAACTTCCCATTGACTAAAGCATGTTTTTGAAATGTACATATGATATTCTGAAGCTTTGCCAATTGTGCAAGCATTGCAAATCTATCTACCTCTGAGTCAATATGCACACTATTCCATGCTTTTCTCTCTTGGATCCCATTTTTTTTTCCAACAGAGAGAAAAGCTTTGCTCAGGAAAACAACTGGATTTAAAAGAGTTAAGGAACCCCTCTCTGCATACTATTGCTTTGACTAATTTCAGAATATTCTGGTCCACTTGCTGAAATTTCCTTTTTAATTTAGTAAAAGGATCAAGGAAACACCAGGAAACACTACAAACATTTCCTGTTTCAGGCACAGCTTAGTCCTTAAGGATAAATCCAAGATGAAGCATAACCACTTCAAATTGTCCTAATTCAAATGCAAGAGCACTTTTGAAATTCAATGCTTTTTAAAAAACTGAAATTAAACTTGGTGATTTGGTTCTATGTATTCAGAATGAAAGGTAGCCCCGAATCAAAAGGAAAAGATCAGCTTGCAATACTTGAGAATAAAGTTGGCAAAGAACCCACTTAGCACAAGAAGCAGATCTGTAGAGGACGCCCAAGCACTTTCCCAAGGTTACTTATGCATAATATTAGCTAAGGTGATTGTACACAGCAACAACAATCAATTATATTGCTTGTGAATAAAATTTACTAAACAGCAGTGAGTGATTCCTCCCCTTTGATCTCACATCAAAATAATTCTTATAATAAAATATATATATATAACTAAGTAGGAACAGCATCATTACATCTGTTTTGAAAGCCAACTGAGTGCCAGCCCTATATGCAACTCACCTGGTAGTATATTCCACAGAACCCATTGGGATTTATCTCTGACTACACATACATAGGAATGCACTGAAAAAATGAGGGGGGTTCCAAAACTGGGAGATAAACAAATGAAAGCAAATAGAAAGTGCAACAGAGAGCTGAGGGGAACTTGAAAACAGATGCCTTCAGTGTCTCAGTTGTAGGTAAGAAAGAACAGAAGGTGAGTATACAAGCCCTAAGTTCCCCATGGCTCATGAAGGTCTAGTGGGAGCCAAAGTGAACCTACATAAAAGAACAGTCCTACCTATTATGCAGTAACTCCAGGGACCAGAAATGTTAATGCTAAGATAATATAGAGAAAGTACTATAGTATATTTACTAAGGGTGGCTACCATGGATAAGATTTAGGAGTTAAATCACAAAAGGTAGCTTTGAAGTCTCTGTTCTGATTTGACCTGTGGGAGAAAAGAGTCGCTATAAATTTTTGTCAGATGAGTCTTTTTATTGCCTTCTTCCAATCTGAAAAGCAATAAATCAGCTGTCTGTTTCTGAAATGCTGCTCTTTGAGAATGACTCTGTGATCACAGACATGCAATCAGCAGAGAACCATTTTCAGTACCAAAGTTCTTTTCTTCCTCATTGGTAAGGGGATTGCAACAAGCTTTCTAGACCTCTGGGGAATGTCTCTGGGGGCTGGGAATGGACTGGAAACCAGGTTTTTAAATCCAGTGGGGAAAAATAAATCTTTAATTTACAGCTTCTGCCACATTTGTCATGAGAAAGTGATGGAAGTTCCAAAATGAGCCAAAAAAGAAGATGTGACTGTTTCTAGAGAACTCCAAGTTTATATATCTCACTAGAAAACCCAAGAGCTTAAAAATATCAGACATAAATATACTCATCCTGCCCATTCTTATAGACTCAATATAGAATCACCCAAGCGTAGATAGGGGGGCAGGGGCACAGACTTCAGGAAACTTTTGCAAGACAAAAGATTTCTTGAGGCAGTCTTATCCAATGAAAAGCAAGCATGTTCAACAGACAAAGAATGTAGACTGGAGAAGTGAATGGAACCGAATGTCAGTGAAAAAGATCTGTTTGTCTGTCTGTCTGTCTGTCTGAAATTATGATCAGAAATGCTTCACCATGCAACACTTTGTGTCAAATCCTACTTTTCCAGTCATAATGTCAGTGATCATTGGTATATAGAAGATGGTATGGAAAGACATAGAATAAATCAGATGCTGATGAAATATGTGAATCTGGAAAAAAATGTAGACATAAGAATAATCACTTTTTTTCAGGACCTCTGATCTTTGTTTTATAAGGAGCCCACCAAATTCTTAGCAGTGCTGGACACAGACTGGGAGAACGGTTATAGTTTGTGAAAGAGAGGCTGACTGGTGCTTCCTTGACTCAGAAATAATCTTCTTCATCCAAATGTTAGAAGAACTTGGGGTTATCCAAGAAAATAATAATAATTAAAAAATTGGTGGGTGCTTCTTAATACTCAATTCAGTTTACTTCCACTGGATATGCTACTGGTCACTAGCTTCTGGCAATTTATAATATATTTAGGAAACAGACAGATCCATGAAGTGAAGACAAGTGAGGTGTATGAAGAGCTGTGCACCATGAAGGCCAGATAGAGCTTTCAAACAATACTGGCTGTTTGAGGACACATTATATGATCTGTTCGTGCATTTCTTGGAAATATTTGGTTACCTACTATCCGAAACAAGAAACTGGATCAGGAATGAGAATCATGCCAGGTGTACACATGTTGTTGGACTTTAGCTCCCTTGATTTTTCAGCATTGGCTATTGTGATTAAGACCTCTGGGACTTCTAAATCCAACAACACCTAGAGGACTGCAAGCTTTCCATCCATGGCTAGATGAACCATTCCAGTGACACACCAGGGCCTTTCTTATGGAAGAATGGGGTTAAGATTTGTTTAGCCCTCATTTCTAAACAAACTGAGCTACTCCACCTATACCAGACTAACTGGAGCAGTTGTCATTCTCTGAACGTAATGCATAGGAAGATAAATGTGAACATCTGTGCACCTTTTGAAATACAGATTGATGTGGAAAATCAGGCAGAAGGGATTTACAGTTGAATAGATGTGAGTTGACATAGGCCTGTATCACATAGGGAAAATCAGGGGATTAAACAGTGAAAATTGTGTGAAAATTATGCAATTGCTATTACCATTTTCACACACATCACGATTAAAAAGACATTATTCTGGGAATAAACAGGCAATAAACACCAACAAATCATTCACCAGATTTCCCCATGAATGATGTGTTGTGGTTTATTGCCTTCTTATTCCTCGGATAATGGCACTTTAATCGAGAAACATCATGTGAAAATGTTGGTTGCGATTACATGATTTTCACATGATTTTCTCTGTTTAAACCCCCAATTTCCCCAACAGACTGAAAATTTGCCATTCCTGTTCCTGGAGATGGGGAATGTATGAACCTCCTGATATTGTATATGCTGCAACTTCCAGTATATCTTACTACTGCTTAAATGAATAAGGCTGCTGACAGCTGTATTCCAACAACATCTGTAAGAACACATCTTCCTCTTTCCTGGATGCATTGGAACTCTTACAAAGAAATACATAGGATACTCTTGCTTCATGTGATAAACTAATCCCAGAAACTAAGAATAAATGCTGAATTATAAATGCTGTCCACCCATTTCCTCACCCTGAATGTTGCACTCTACTTTAGAAGTTCATGTATGGTGAGATCTAATTCAAAGTAGTTCTGTCTTCAAAGCATGTTCACATTGATATCTAAAGATGTAACACATTTTTTTTCTCAATGAGCTGCAAATGTACATTATTACTAGATTTAATTTAAATGGTGGGTTGAAATGACCTTTGATCACTTATGCACATTATGATCAAGGTCAGTGCAAACCACCACTAATATAGTCTTCAATCATCATTATCTGCAGGAGAAAATTACTACATTTCTAGTACTGTGTAGTACTAATGACCCCCAAATATACTCTTGGAAAAGAAGCATATTATCGGGGGCTTATGATCAGTCACTGACTGCCGTCTGTAAGGGAGAGAGTATTTCATTTTATTTCTGAGGGCTATTTTATGCAATCACTGCTGTCAAGTGATAAGCTTTTCCTAGAAAATTCCAGTTGATGTTGTGGGAGAGTGGATGGGTTGTATAACTGTAGAAGAACCTCAATATTTCCTCAGAAGCATTAGTGTGTGTCCTTGTGTGTCTGTAAATATATGTTCTATTGACTGAGGATCAGGGAAAAAATTATTAAAGAATTCATGGGATGTGTTGTGAGCACCTCTCCAAGGAGGAGTATGGTTTGCTTTTCAAGAGCTACAATAAGGCCTGCAGGACTTCTTAGTCAGAGGTGAATGATACCAAGCATAAATTGACCTCATGGCAGACTCAGTACAGGTATGGAAAGAGTTAAACTGATACTAATCCAAGAAGTTTCCTGAGCTATCTTTTAGGGGCATGTCAATCCTTGCAAGCAAGGACAAATCACTTCTATAGTTTTCTCCCACTCTGGGAGGAACCAGGTATTTCTCATAGTACTCTCCCTGTATTTGAACATCTACCCAAACATTTTAAACTGGAGGTGGTGGGAACTGAACCTACAATCTGCTGCTTATAACACACCTGATCCTTCACTAAGAAGCGCCTAAGAGATGCCTTTTCTCCTGTGTGCCTTTCTTCTCTTCCCCATTCATTTAAATGGCCTTCTAATATTTGATGCCATTTTCTCAGTTTGCTCAAAGTACATGGTGTCAAGCATTTGTAGATCTGAACAAAGAAAACATTTTTTTTACTCTTTCTTCCTTAGAAGGCATTTTCCTGCACAGTCAAAGGAAATTGTGTGTGTGGTGTGTTTCTGTGTGTATCTCTGTCACCCATACACACTTGAATATGAAATAGGTATTGTAACTGCTCTCTATTCAGGATTGCTACTTAATAACAATTTTGACACAACTGTTGTGATCATAGCTTGCTCCCCAGCTTACTTTACTGGGAATCAGATGCATGGGGAGAAGGAGGGCTGTTCCACATGAAACTGGAACTTGCATGAACATTTTGTGTGTGTGTGAGGGTACAAGTAGGTTAGGCAAGGAGAGGATACTTAGGCTGAATCTACACTGCAGAATTAATACAGCTTGTTGGCACTTTAACTTGTTGACACTTAAAAAAAAGCATAATGAGATTGTTAAAAAAATCTTAATACAAAAGCTAAAGCACAATTAAACTAAATTTGATGTTAAAGACACATGTTAAAAACACAAGTTAAAAGATGCATTGAAGCAGCACTAAAACAGAATGAAAGGATAAACAATACACCCCCAGTAAAATCTCTACCTGCTACAACAGGGTAGGCAATCTGCGGCCCGGCGAGGCCTTGGGACTGGCCCCAGCCCGGTCCTGCCGCCGATTGCCACCGGGGCCTTTGGCGTCTCGCGCGAGGGGCATGGTGGGGCAATTGTCTATAGAAGCCTCAGAAACATGCATTTATCTTAACATTTTTAAAAAAAATCAGCAAATTTTTTCGCGTGTCCTCCATTTTTAATTTAAAAAGTGCCCTCCATTTGAAAATTTTGTCCTACATTTGTTCTGGTTTATTTATTTAATTAATTTTTTAAAAATTATTTAATTATTTATTTTTTGGCTTCGGCCCCACAGTTGTCTGAGGGACAGCAACCTGGCCCCCGGCTCAAAAGGGTTGCCTACCCCTGCTTGAACATACTAAGAGCTGAATGTCTTTTAAAATAAATTTTACCTACTGCTGGAAATACAACAAGGAGGGGGTCAACTCATCCTCCCAAGGAATAGACCTCAAATAGTGGCAACCATCTTCTCCAGGCAGTCTACACATCACTGAGTAGTAGTCCCAGATCATCAGTGTCATGTGAGATCTAGATTCTATGAATTAACATTTTAACCAATATTAAAATTAAGCATACAGCTTTAGGTATTTTGGCCACAATTCAAACAGAGTTTACAAACCTGTAGGGCTTAGTGGGATTTAGCACACTTAAGTCGGTTGGATTGCATCCATTATTATCCAGTATGTGGACACTGATATATAGGGAATACTGTATATTTTTTGTAAAGCATGGTTATTAATTTCTAGGGGAAAGGCACAAATGGATTGGATTTTTCTCTCTTCTTTACTAGCAAATATTTATACTAACACATTCATGTTTCAATTTATCTGTTCCCAGATAGATTCTGAGGCTAAATCCCAGTTCAAATTGATTGTCATGAGTGCAAGAATTCATGAGTACTGTTTGACATTAGTAGGAGCAAAAATCCTGCATTGACATTTACTGTGAAGCACTAGCTGTCTTCTTTCTCCCCCCCCCCCCTTTTTTTTTTTTTTAAAAAGTGTTTCACTCTTTTTGGAAATTTAGAATTCAATACAATTAACTGGGACTAATTTACCA
This sequence comes from Sceloporus undulatus, assembly GCF_019175285.1. Lineage (NCBI taxonomy): Eukaryota > Metazoa > Chordata > Lepidosauria > Squamata > Phrynosomatidae > Sceloporus > Sceloporus undulatus. Next base: position 39,696,529 of record NC_056528.1, on the reverse strand, counting down.
TTGCTATGTTCCAGCTAGGGTGCTTCTGATATTTAGGCTATGTAACTGAGATGGAAAAGCTGGTAAGGAAATGCAATTTCTTTGCAAATATAACTTTAGTATGGTATGAAGTAATGTTTGTACAGAAGTGGGGACTTGGAAAGAGAAATGGCTGCTAATATATGTGGACAGGATCTGGTAAAATGCATATGTGAGAGGCTGCAATAAAGATCTCAGGCATCAAAGCGTTCATCTAAAAAAAAAAGTCTGTGTACCCAGATTGTTTTATTTAACACAATTGTATTGAACAGATAAAGTTGCATAAACAAATATTACATAACTGGCTCAATATTCTTTTTGCTATCCTACCCAGTACCTTACAATACAGCATTAAATTCAAGCCATCATGATGTACTGTTCTGAGTGATGGACTATGACTCTGGAGATCAGGGTTCAATTCTCTATTTGGTTATGGAAGCCCACTGGTTTATGGAAACCAAGGTAACCTAGGGTGGTATATAGCCAGTGATTTCACACCAAATTATAATGGACAGAACCCCAGCTATGAAAGGAGATAATGCTAGCCAACATCAAGCATGAAGAATCTTGACATATATTTGCAAACAAATATGGTGTAGCATGGCACAGTAGTTTGAGTGTCGCACTGCAATTCTGGAGATCAGGTTTCAATTCCAAGCTTGGCCATGAAACTCACTTGGTGACTTTGGGCACGTCAAATGCTCTCAGCTTCAGGGTATGGCAATGGCAAACCTCCTCCGAACAAATCTTGCCAAGAAAACCCCATGGTAGGTTTGTCTTAGGGTCGCCGTAAATCAGAGATTACTTGAAAGCACACAACAACAACAATTAGTTGAACTAATAATAGTGCCTAGCAATCTGTTGGCACTAAATAAATGTTAAATAGTAACAAATCAGGTAGTAGCTTGTCAATTAGATTGCATTTCTTCTACACAGTGAATACTAACTGTAGGCACCAGAGTGCCAGGAGTTTGACTATAACGGAAGAGATGGAAACGGTCCTATAAGTCATCATGACCCCTGATGCATATGACTGCATTTTTCCTTCACCAAAGCAGATCATGGGATGTGACTAAATAATCATGCCATTACCCCTGAGGGATATAAATCCCTTAAACCAAACACTAAAAACACCATTTGCCAATCTGCAAAGGAGAAGTAAAAGCAAGGAACTACATCCCAGCACCACAGCGAAGAGATGTAAACCAAAATGAATTGCAGGCAGATGGATTGCAGCAGAAAAAATATTGCTGTGCCTGGGCCTCCAATGCAGATCCATCTTTAAATTGGCTCATTTTTCTCCCAAGAACTCCTTGTACTGTGTAAGATCCAAGTGATAACTTTAAAGAGAAGGAAAAGAAAGAAAGAAAGAAAGAAAGAAAGAAAGAAAGGACAGTTAGTTGATGAAAGATTTCTTTCTCCTCCCAGCACATTATCTTAATAACCTTTTCCTGCAATGCTCACAGAAATCACTCAATGCACATTCCTATACAAAATGGCATAGGTTTGCTTTAAAGTTGCCATTAAATCAGAAACAGCTTGAAGGCACACGTAAACAACTGCATCTGAAGAAGTGGATTTATATCCATGAAAGCTCGTGCTAAAATAAAATTTAAAAAACAGGCATAAAGGTGCTGCTATATTTTTTCTTTGCCCCCACTTTCTCCTTTTTAATGAAATCAATTAGTTACCCAACCAAACACAAATGGCTTTTAATTATTATCCAGAATTGCCTCAAAGAGAATGCCTTTCACTAAGCCCACTTTTAATTTTCAGCTGTGACTCGAGACCCATTGACTTCTATCCATGTATAACCTGGACATCTTTCTGAATTCCCGAAACACTGGTTGCTTGACATCCACACATGTAAAGACATTCCATGTGGCAGAAGTCATGTGCATAGTTCTTCAGCATGTAGAACTGTTATAAAAAGTAAAATGATCATACTCTTGAGGAGAAACAGATCTTTCACCACCACCACCAGACTGTAAACAAAATGCAAGGAGGCATTTTCAGAATTTATTTTCACCAGGGATAGCAAATATGGCCTGAGCAGACCTGGATAAAACAAAGTTCAAGGCTGGCTAGCAATCTCATTTTACTACAATTCACCGACTCACTTGCTTACTTTGTAAGGGCTTGCCCTCCTCTTTGTTTAACCACTCTAGAAACAGGTCCAGAAATGATTATGCAGTAATGGAATGTGTTTTCAAAAACTCTCCACAAATTCATGGTGTGTGTGTGTGTGTGTTTGCCTGTATCTCTGTGTGTGCCAGAGAGATGTGATATGTCTCATCGTTCTTATTTTTTTAAGTGTTTATCTTAAGGGCACAATAAAATATAACGTATTGCTTAGTATAAATGATGCAGTGAGATGCATGAGGTTGATGGTGAAACTCCTTGAAAAGATAACTGGTTACTGTTCCAGTTTTTTCATAGCCAGCAATTTTCCTCTCAAATAATAGTCCTTAAAGGAAACTTTAATTTGTTTTACTTCTTCTCTGAGGATTCTGACACATGCCGGCATATTTCTTCTCATAAAAAGGAGATAAATACTGTTATTTGTGATTCACATAGAAAAGATCAAAATTATAAACACACACAAACACACACACACACACACTTTAAGAATGCTGTATGCTTTTCGCTCATAGTTGTATAGTAGAGTAGAAATATGTGGTTCATGAATAAAGCACTAGGGATCCAAATTAGGCCTCTACTGAACTGACAAGGACCATAAAGTTTTGCATGACTTAAAACCTCAGTACCTCAAGGACTTTCCACACATGAAGCTTCCAGCTGCTGGAGCTGCAACAGAAAGTCTTCCAGAGACTCTTATCATCCAGTTGCTTAGGAACATAGCATTTTTGTTGTTGTTTTGAAGGTTATTTTTTTGGGGGGGGGGAGGGATCTTTTACAAAATGTTCTCCCCAACAAAATTTGCCTCATGACAAAAGCACAATGACTTAAAAAAGTGTTTATCTATAAGCTGAACATCTCATATCCCTGCCCCCATAACCCAGGATGGGTACCAACAAGACAAACAAACAATATAATCTGAAAAAATCAGATCATGACTAATGTTTGAGATCCTGGGAAAACAAATATACAGTACTGTATATTCATTGATGGCAGAGCAATGACAGATATATTTCTTTTCCCATGATCTTGAACATTAGTTATTGTCTGATTTTTTCTAGGCTATTTTGTTTGTTTGTTAGTGGCATTCTTTCTATGTTATCAGGTAGATATGAAATGTTCACTGTATAGAAAAGACTCTTTTTAATCATAGTACTTTGGGCATGAGGTGGATTTTGTTGGAGAGAACATTCTCAGAATGGAATGTAACAATGTACAAACCTATTTTGGGGACAGGGTTGAAACCTGGAGTGAATTCACCACATCACTGACATCGAAGGCATTGGCTGCCACTGGACAATTTACTAAACCATGCCCCTAATTTAATAAACAACATGAGGTTGTTACATGCTATGTTCAATAAATATGAGTATTAAACACTAAGGCACAAGCAGGAAAGCTGTATGTTGCCAGTTTTAAAAATTCATGTTTCATAGGTTATGACTGGAGATCCTGACCCTTGTCCAGCTTGGGAAAGAGTCAAGCCTAATTTCAAAAGTAGAAACTGGAGTTCAAAGGCATGTAAAAGTGCAAGTAAATAAATAGGTACCACTTCGTTGGGAAGATAACAGTGTTCTGTGTGATTATGCTGACCACATGATCCCAGAGTTGTCTTTAACAACACTGGCTCCCTCGGCTTAGTAACGGAGATGAGCATCACCCCTACAACCAGACCCAACTAGACAATCATGTCAGAGGGGAAACCTTTATCTTTACCCATTTAAATGCCTATACTTAATTTTCTTTGTCTTGTGTATACAACCCATTATTCTATACTGCCCAGACTATCTAAAGTCACTATCAGTGCCTGAAAGGCAAGTTCACCTCTATCCTTTGCAAGCATATGTTTTTGTTTTTTGAACCCTCTACAGAACAGCATTGGCGTTATGTTTTGCCCCACTCCGAGGCATTCCCTTTTAGGCAACAGCCCTCAAGAGAGTAAAGGGGTTAAATACACACAGAGAGAGAGAGAGAGAGAGAGAAGAGAAGAGTCTCTCTCCTAGATTCTTCTGCATGTTTGAGGGTGAGAAAATCCATATGTATGTGTATTTAGTCTGTAGTCTCTTAAGCTAACCTCCTCCCCTTGTACACTGGTTAGGAGTCAAGTTTTAGCTGTTTCTCCCCTCGTTTACATTGAGTAGAGACTGTTCTTTTGATTATTATTGTTATCTTTTCCTGTCTTTTAAATAAAAAATAATTTGTTTTGCTGCAAAAGTCAGCTTGTCCTTTACTTGATTCCTTCCCTTCTAACTTATTTTTACTTGGAGTCGCTTTGGTTAATTGTCTGTTTTCATACCTTTAGCTTGCAAGGTTCTGCAGAGAGTTCCAGCAGAGCTTTTCCCCCAGTCCAATAAACTCAGTACACTGTTCTTAACAAAGTTAACTATAACAGCTATGAGCATATAACTAAATGTTGGGTGAGATAAAAATGAAGGGGAGGGGATGGATGTTGTCAAGGCCCTCTTAAAAGCCAGTACTGGGAATAACATGTTTATAAGGAACCCTGGTGGTGCAATGATTAAATGCCAGTAGTGCATCCACAACATTGTAAGTTTGACCCTAGAGAAGGGCTCCAAGGTCCACTCAGCCTTCCATCTTTTTGTAGGTCGGTAAAATGAGTACCCAGCTTTTTGAGGGCAATTGGCTTACACATTGTAAACCACTCAGGAAGTGCTAGTTCACTGATAAGCAGTATAGAAATATATCTATTGCTATTGCTATCACCCTGGCAAATAAGAAGATAATCAGGCTTTGTCTCTAGAACACCAAAGTATAGCAGAGTGCAATAGTAAAATTGAAAGAAGGGCCTCTGAAGCCCATTGTAAACCCTGATAGAGTTAAATCTCTTCTTTTCAATAAGTACAGCAACAAATGTATCATGTGAGAGGTCAGCATCCATGTACATTAGCTCTCCCTGCAGGAATGATAGTGTGAATGTATGGACCTTCAACAAAATAATATTACATCACCTTACTCGCATTTAAAAACTAAAATGTATTTGTAATTTAAAGAACTGCAGCCTTCTCCCTAGTAGTTTGGTGTCATTTTGCATTCTTTTCACAGTTAAAATACCATGCATCTTTGAAGCCCTGATGCTGTCTGAGGTCATTCTAGAGCATCATTGTTTACTATAGACTTGTTATGCATGCTGTAACTTGAATATGTCAAAGGAGCCAGCTCTAAATCATTTCCAGCTTCCTCTTTTCCTTAATTGGTGTTTTCCCTCCTTTAGAGCCATCATCTCACATTAATCATTTGACATGTTGAGACCTTCACCCCAAATCTATACCATTTATTTATCAGCCAACTCTCTTATCTTTCTCTCTGAATGTAATTCAAAAGAACTTTTAAAGCCATTTTCCTCTGATGTGAGTTAGTTTGCCAGAGAGAAGTTAAAATATGCACCACAGTGTTCTAAGACGGTAATATAAGAGTAATTCCTGGTATTTGGGATAATTATTATTCCAGTGGTATCTTAATAATATTTCACTTAGTAATGTGAAGATATCTCACCATGGCTGAAACTATAATCCAGACTGGTTGCAATCTATCAACACTACACAAGTACTTGTCATGTCTCCATCCTGTGTAATTTGGATTCTTACTTCAAATTCCCAGCTAGAGAGTTCTAGTGCACTCCTGAATGACAACACTAAAGCTCTCTAATTCAAAATCCCTCACACAACCACAAGTTGGAGCATTATATAGGAGGGAGCCATGACAGTTAAAGTGGTATCATACTACTATAGATTTGTAATGTGGATACTCTCATGTCTCTGAACTATCAAATTGAAGATACTTTAAGGCTTCAAACCAGTAGTAGCCACCTCTCTGTGTGTATTTGTGTGTCTCTGTGTTATGTGCCTGCAAGTTGCCTATCAACTTATGGCAACACCATTAATTTCATAGGCTACTTGTACTACAAGGCAAAAGATGTTACTTTTTCCATACTACATCATATTCTAGAGAAATTCACAAAACTCACTCAAAAATGTATACTTGCTCCCAAAACCAAGAACAACAAACCCACCATCTTGAGGGGGGTTAAATTTGGAATTTATACTCTGTTATTGATTGTCTGCTTTATTACACAACGATAAAATAATTTTGAACTCACATCCCTAATTTCAGTGCCCCACTTGTTAAAATAAAAATAAAAATTCTCTTGTAAAAATAAAACCAGTCAACATGTTTCTAATCTATTTCCATGTATAAGCAAAATAATTTCTTTCTACATCTGAACAGTGGTGTTACCTAAATTGCACCACAATTGACTTTGGTAGGTGAATTATCAAGATCAATGGGAGCAGCAAGAGGCCTCTTAGGTAATGCTAAAAGCAGGGAACTTTAACCTCTCTATACCAGGTCCAAACAACTAGAACTGCAGAGTGCAAGGTTCAAATATAGTTTTATTAGCACAGTAAAATTTCAACAATAAAAAAGGCACACACTCACATACTTCAAGAGACATATTTTACTAGCTCAAAGGCCAGGTTTCTCAAATGGAGGAACAGATGCAGAGTGACACATAGAATATGATTCTATGATTCTGTGAGAGTGGATTGGACTCAGATTGCTACCTGGGGCTGGGTTCAGCTAGCAATCTGAGGAGCTTAGATGAAATCCAACAACACGTCTGTCTGACTCCAAATAAGATCCCAGTGTAATGGCTCAAATGGCCCTTTTTATAATGTAAGCTTCTCAGGGCAGGTTCTTGGGAATTTTTAGTGGATTTTTCCAGGAGGAAAAAAGATCAGAACGATGGAAACAACAGGGCAATAAATGCTTGCATTGTAGATCAGAGGTAACATCTCTGGATGTGAAAGCCCTTTCATTTCCATACATTTGACAAATGCCAGGGACACCTTTCTTACCATCACTCACCTAATCAAAATAATTGATTTAAATTTCAAAAAGGTCCACCTCCCTATCTACATGCTGGTTCCAGAATGGATCCACCTGAACTTTTCAACAGACTGTTTTCTTGCAATGGGGTGCCTTTTCCAGGGCTATGTGACCAGACATCCCATTCAGAATGGAGTTTAATGTCAAGGTTCAATCAGAGGTGCCCTAACATTATGTGTGTGTGTGCACACCTTCAAATTGCTGTCAATTTATGGTGACCATAGAATCACAGAGTTGGAAGAGACCTCAAGGGCCATCCAGCCCAACCCTCTGTCATGCAGGAATACACAAAGCACTCCTGACAGATGGACATCACTCTATTTTAAAACCTAGAAAGAAGGCGACTCCACCACACTCCAAGGCAGCATATTCCACTGTTGAATAGCTCTTACCATCAGGGAGTTTTTCCTAATCTTTAGGTGGAGTCTCTGTAGAAAGCGGTTAGAAACTTGGTGACAGGCAGGGTCACATTAAGACTATTGATCCTTTAGATGTGTGGGGTGATTCTGGCCTGTTTTCCTCCTCAGAATATGTTGTTGAAACTGTTGTGTTCCACAAGGCAAAACCATATAGACTGTATATGTCTCCTGCTACTTTTTAATCAGGAAAATCACTCCACACATACATACACACTTACACTCCTGCACTGAATCCATATTGTAACCACTGCTCTTGTAACCATATTGTATGCTATTGCATTTAATGCATTAGCAAACCGCAGGAAATTCTGTTCATGGATCTCTCTTGTCACATCTGTTTGGCTCATGGATATATAACAAATATAATTAAAAAGCATTCAGTACTGTAAAAATTGTGTCTGTGTGAGAAAAAGAGATTGAAAACAAGGCTCAGTGTCTATTACAATCCTCATGTTCATTCTCCATAATATCTGTGTCTGTAAATGGCATGTAGCTATGAATAAGGGATTTGTTTTTACAAAACGTGGCAAGGATGTGTTTAGCAGGAATACATCTATATTCATTCAGGTTTGCCCCCAATGCAAAATTTCTCCTGAATTATATTCATCAAAGCAGATTACTGAAGCTAGATGATTAACTTCCCAACAGATATAAATTAGCATATAATGCATAAGCATTCTCCATGAACCAGTTAATATTTCGCAAGTTAGTCACCTATGCATGCCCAAGAATTATACAGCTAATGAAAGATGACAGTACACAGAAGCATAATTAATTAAGACATTTCAAATCTTATAGATACTTGA
>NC_056528.1:39656006-39688232 GCF_019175285.1 Sceloporus undulatus | reverse complement strand
CTGGTGGAGTTTAGCTTTGAACTATGGATGAGGAGAATATCTGAACTGAAGGGGCTCAAAAATAATTTACCACTTTTTCAAGTTGGGTCTGGCTTTCTGTCAATGAGCTTGTGTGCCTTTGCTCTCACTTCTCCCTCTTTCTGCTAGTCAACCACTCCTTCAAGAAGTTAATCTTTGGAAAGGAAGAGAAAAGATGACAGACAGCTGGATAGGAACACATGGCAAACACCAAGTGCCATTTTAACTAGATCAGGAGTGGAAAGGCATCTCCACAAAGAAGCCCCTCCCCAGATATAATAAGTCTAGAGCAGATACAGCACATCAATGACGTCTGTCAGGAGGTGCATATTCCTGCCTACTCTGTCATAACTCATCTGGAATAGGAAGGCTCAGACACAGAGGAGTCAGAGAACTTTATCGCACCGGCCATGGAATGAGCCCATTGCATCCTAAAAAGGGGGCATTCTGGGAACGAGATGGGGCTAAGAATGGAGCAGATGGGAACCAGTTGCAGTGTCAACAATGGTTGAGCAACTACAGTGAAAAGGGTGGTGTTGGCACTGGTGGAGGCAGCAGCAGGCTGAAGGATCCATAGTTGTTTACTGCAATGTATGTACAGTGTTTGTTTTCATGCCAGAAAACATCACCAAATTCCTCTGAGGTCACAACGAGGCACTTTGTTTTCAACCTCAAAGCAAGAGACTCATGCCAGCATCAGCACAACTGGACAGCACAGTGGGACACATGTGTAGATATCTGTCTGGCATCACTCTGGAATGCCCAGTTAAGTGGAATATGAGGCACCTTCAGGGCTAGAATATCCTGGAAGCAGCTGCCCTATGATTCTACAACTCTATAATGTTCTTCGGAACTACCCATTTCCCTGGCCCTTCCAGGTTGCACCTTTTCAGAGAAAAGGAAAATTATTAAAAGCTGACTTCCTAATTTTTGAAAATAAAGGATTCTGATTTTTAAAAAGGCATGGTAAGGTAAAACTGGTTTTGGGCCATAATTGCTCCTGCTGTTGGATCATAGAGGTATATTTATCTGGTTGGAGAGGATTGCAGGGGGGGAGGCAGAGCTCATGGGACCGCAGAAGGCATGTGACAGAGGCCTGGAGCTTATACAGCTGGTTGATAGAGTTCTATATAGCCCACAGATGACATAGTTCATGCCTTTATCCTGGATCATGGATCTTAGATTATATGTAGTCAAGCTTGCAATCTGATGCCTGTCCCAGTTAAGGTGAGTGTGAAGGTAGAAACTGGAGAACCTCAATAAGGTTGAGTTTAATATCTGTACACAGCCTAGCCATGGCTTTGCAATGGACACTTATTTATGGAGACCTTTCACTCTTCAGTTTACAAACAACCTAACAATTATGTTGTTGAACTTAGTTTGTTCAACACTTTCTCAGTTGTCTTTACCACTGGGTATAATTTTAAAGAGGCGATTTAAAAAAAAAAAAGGGGGGGGGGAGGAGTTAGCTTACAAGGATGATGATGAAATAAACTTCCAAATACTATTTCACCATAAGAGGATGGGATATCTACTTGTAAAAGGTTTGTATAAAAGAAAGAGCTGATTTATTTGCACTATAACTTTCCTAGTATGTTAAGGGTCTAGGGATAAAACAGCTGAGAGATCATTCTGTAGACACTGAAGTATAAATATGGTAAAACTCTGGTCCCCAGTTGTAACTCTTCTTTTTTAATAGGTTTCTCACTTTGAGATGAAACAGTTGTTTTATCTCCCTCCATAAAACTGTGATAAAACATCTATCATTCCAGAAGGGATCTATGTTAGAGTGCTATTGCAGCCGATGTTTCATCTGGGTATCAGGAAAACCATATCAGAAAGACAGAATTTATGGGCAACAAACCACCTCTTTTGCCTGTGAAAACTGCTGCACCCTGTCTTGATCTTCAGATTGATCCCAACTGCTAGACATAGGCAAACCCAACTTCCATGTTGCTATGTGCCTGGCACACATCACCCTTCAAGTCCTGTTGCTTCAAGGGAAAACATGATCTAACCTATGCCAGTGCCCAGATCTAACTCTTGAGTCCCAGGAGTTGCTAGAGTGGAAGTGAGCAAACTGAGTCCCTCCAAATGTTTGACTGCAGTTCTGTATATTCCTTACCATTGGCTGTTCTGGTTAAGGATGATGAAAGTTGGAGATCTAGCAACATTTTAAAATGTGCCATTTGCCCAGTGCTAGACATAAATGTGTCCTATGAGTGTTCACCACTAGTGCTGTGATATTATTATGCTCCTGTCCCCTATCCTATTTCACAAATTGCCCAAGCCAACTTCAGTGTAGATGGACACAAATTCCTAGTCTTTTTTTAAAATTCTTGTCATATGACAAGCCAGTTGTTCCTATCCAGGCCTAGTGCAACTAGCCAAAACTTGCATTCAACTACAGAGGCAGGTGGTTGGATAAATGAGTGCCAAATGAAGAGGCCAACATAATGGAATATCATTTTGTGCAAATTACAGAAATCATGTGCATAGGTCAGGGGGCTTTGGCATGCTGGTCTCACATTGGAGGTGAAATCTCTCAAGTGGAGTTGGAGAATCCTCGAGAATCCTGTCTTACTATGTTTCATTTAAAATCTTTCAAGGGTGATATTTTGCCATATTCTTAGCTCTCATATTTTTCTTGAGCTTTGCTAAAATCGTCACAGTAGTGGAGAGCAATGGAGGATGTATTTTTCCAGTATTTTCCAACATTTTGTTGTGACCTCTATGGAGGACCTGATAATCAGTGGTACCGTTGGTGTAATTGTTGCCAACCCTTCACTTGCTAGGGTTTCAGCATTGAATAAAAAATAACATGTAGCTTGCTTAGTCATCTTCTACAGTCACTTTCTAAATCACATTAAGTTTTTATTATCATCCAACATTGTGCGGATTACTTGAATAATTGCATAAAAACACACGTCATCTGGCAGCTCCATTACATCATGGGGTAAAATGGGTTTAAATATGACCTTTTTTGTGCTGCTGACTTTTGCGCTTTGTGTTTCATTTGTTTATTTTTTATGTCACAATTCCTAAAATAGAGCACACATGTATAGAGCTGGAGCTGCCCAAGGGCCTTCAGCACCTTAATCTGGCCCTGGTTTTGTGTGTCTGTGTGGGGATATACATACAAACGCACACCTGCATCTAAACACAGAGTTTCATGCATTTCAAGATTCTCTGTTCATCATGTCTCCACAACTATCATTGTACTAAAGGAAGACCCTCTACGATGGTGGTACTGTCATAACCACTACTGTTTTGCTGCTGTCAAAATCTCTCAGTGACCTTCATGGTTGAGAAAGAGTCTGAAGCTAGCAACTGTGCTACTGTTCCTTCTTAATTTAACAATGTTGTTGTTGTTGTTGGTGGTGGTGGTGGTGGTGGTGGTGATGAAGAGAAGGAGGTGGTTTATATAATGGTGCCACCCATCTCTGGTATTATTTTAGGAAAGTTGGCAGAAAAACCAGAAAGTGTGTAAAACAGGGCAATGTGTGATAGGCTTTGAAATGACAATTAAGATTTGATAAAGAAAATTAAAACAGTGAAAAGTGAGCAATTGTGGCAGATAAGACAGCCACAAGTTATAATTTCCAATAAAGATATAGGTCTTCGTGTGATGTGCCAACATCGAGGTGGGTAATAACTCCGTCTTCCTAAAAGATAACACCAGTAAAAGCAACAAATAAAGAACACTTTATGTCTAAACTTTAGTGACTGCTAGCTGACTTTTTAGCTTTTTAGACAGGGATGTCCTTGAGTAGGGAGCAACCATCTACCAAGTTTTCTAAAAAGAGATCAAAAGTCATTTATTTATAAAATTCTTAAGTACTGTCTGGAGGGCAAAGAGAAAACTTCAGCACACCGACACAAGCAGTCCCGAGGGATGTGCACATCAGTAAGCTCCCATTGCATTGAAAGTTGACATCTGAGATTGAGCTTTCAATTGAAAGTGGAACTGAAGGCAATGCTAAGAGAACTTTTCTGAATATCTCCAATATTTTTCTAGCTCAGACTCTCTCTCTTTCTCCCCCCCCCCCCCAATTCTCCAAAGGCAGTTTTGCAGTTTTGTTTTCAGGGCTTTCTTTATATTTTATCTCCTCTTCGAAGAAGTACCATAAAAGGTCTCACCAAAAAGATGCAGGTATGCCACCAAGGCAGGGTTTGGGTCTTACCTCTGATAGCCTGCAGGGAAATGTTGGAGATAAAAAATTAGGAATGGAAAACCTGATAGATATGACTTTGCATGGTCCACATGGAACTTTCCCACCACTACCACCACCACAATGAAGTGGCAAGATTTATTTTTTCCACTACTCAGAGAAAATTTGAACATTTCACACTTGACTGTTTATAACCTTGGTGACAAGTAAGGTACCACTTAAACTTAAAAGGATGTGGAGTACATTTGTTACCATGGTCACATCATTTTTTATTACAGCTCAAAAGACTTAGCCCAAGCTTGGGTCAAGATAAATAAAATATGCAGACTACATATATTGGCATAAAATGGTCACAATGTCATTGGTTTCAGATGAAAATGCTTGGACTGACCATTCACATGGTCAGAAACCACACTTACCTGATCCTGAGCTATGCATGACTCATTTAGCTGATCCCCACCAGCCCCTTGAGAGGAGCCACCCAACTTATTCTGGGGCAGCCAGAATAAGGGAGGGTAAGTGGGAATGAAGTTCCTAGTTGAACTAAAGAAGGGAGTGGAGGAGTCTGGCTTAAACAGAAAACAAGAGTGAGGCCTTTCCTTGGCTTCATCTTGACCTACACACCAGCCAACTTTGTGGCATTTGGTTGTTTGGTTTTCCGACCCTTCTCCAGAGTCTGTGAAATCTACAGAGGCTTCTGGACGAAGAAAAGAGATTGTCCAGGAAAGCTGCCAAGATTGCTGATAATGACTCAAAACAGCCTAACAAAGCTTTCTAAGCAAAACCAAAGCAAGAAATCAAATATAGTATCCAAGGACCAAATCAGTATCCAATAGAGAAGGGTCAGGGAAGCCAAGGGTCCAGGGTTCCAGAAAGACAGGTCAGCAAGTCAGTCCAAAGGTCAAGGGTTCCAGATCAATCTATAGTCCAGGAGGCAAGGTTTCAAGCAACAAAGTCCAAGGGAATCAGAGAAACATGCTTTTACCAGGAAGCTCAGATAAGCTTTGACAAAGGAGCTCAGTGACCTGCACCTGTTTATATTATCCAGTTCCTAATCACAGCTGCTTCCTGATTGCTGAGCATTTCTCATAAAGCCTCCTGGATTGATAGAGGCACACCCTTTCAGAACTTTGCTAACTAAAGGTAGGTACCTCATTGTCCTGCTCGTCCATATCTTCTGTGCTTGGAATCTCTGCTGGTGGGAGGCTGGGCTGCTGATTCACAGGCTATGCTGGAGGGCTCGGCTTCAGGTTCCACCTCCACCTGGGGTTCAAACTCAGCCTCATCCTCTGAGTCCTCAGCCTGGCCGGGCATGACAGAGATGTTGACACCAGAGCAGATAATACCAACTGCATGCCTTCCACTATAAGCTGTAAGTGTTCTCCTTGTTAAGTTGGGAATACCCATTTGCAGATTTACTACAACTGCACTACTGGGGGGGGGGGGATGGAAGAGTCCTAAGCTTAGCTGTGTTAGCTTTATGAACTGGATAGATTTTGCACAAGCCAAAACTCTGGTTACATCATTTCATGAGTTGTTTCAACTCTTCATGTCACTTGGAACTTTGATTTTCCACAGTTCTGATTTGCATGAAGAGTTCCAGTTATCTTCTACAAACGCAGCCTGTTCTTACTTTCAACCACCAGGGATTTTGTGCAAAAGATGCTCTTCACTCATGTAAGTAATGGAAACCATGTTGGAGGTGTATTTTGGCATCTTGGTCTCATGCTAGATCTATCTCATGGTAGGTGGTGTGAAAAGATTTGGCATAGCAAAATTATTTCACACTCCTAATCAGGAGTACTAGAGGACAAGTGCTGGACATGCCTCCCCTACGGTAAACAGAGGAAAATTGGGCTTAATGTTAATCATACTTTAATTCTGTTTAATTATGCTTAACATGATGTTTAATGAGTGCTGCACAGCTTTGTTTCCATTTCCATTTTTATTAATTTCAGGTGTGTGCAGGTGATCCTTCTCAGGAACAGAAGACATTAGTCATTAAGGCTCATAATAAATTTCCCTTTACTCAGACATGTTGGAAATAGAGTTATGGGTGTTATTTCCACACTTCCTCTGACAGAGTTCCTCCAGAGAGTGTGAGAGTTGCTCAAAATGTGTGTGAGACTTGGAGGCCCTGATCTCCCCACCTTGTCTTCTTCCTTTCCCCAAACTTTTTCCATCCTGTAAGGGAAGTGAAAGATGAGGATACTTAGAACAACTGCTTCTGAGCATCTTTGGTACCTTTCTTGGTGTGTGAGTGACTTTCCATCACACACTAATTCTCTCACACACTCAGTTCTTTTGTTCTTTTTCTGACTCTCTCCCTGAAATACTTACAATCACACACACACACATACACAAATTCTCTCTCTCTCTCTCTCTCTCTCTCATATATACTCACAGTCATGCTCTTCATCTCTTTTTTCACACTTGCCTATGCACTTGTGTGCACTCACATATACACAAGAGAATGAATGTTTCTGTGTGACTGTGTGTGAGACAGACTAAATGAGTATGTATGAGAGGGAAAGAAAGAATGGAAGAAAATGTCTGAGTCTGTACATATCTGTGAGCACTGGTTTATGGGTGTGTGCCTTTGTGTGAGACAGTACGTGTTAAATTTATATATGAAGAATTTATTTAAATACAACTGTTTTAATTTTAGTGATGTTATTTCTTGATCAAATGTTAAAATATTAATCGGCATGAAGGTGCAAATGAAAATATGCATGTTAAACAAGCAGTGTTTTTATTCATATACTACATCGAGCAGGGATAGGGCGGCATCACCATGTTGATGTAAAAGAGGTCACAAGGGTAAAAACTTTCAGAACCACTGCTCTAAAGAATTTGAAAAATCTGGTTATTGACAAAGCTGTGCTCAAAAGAAGCTGTCTTAGCCCAGTGAGTCTGCCGAAAGGTTTTGCCCTAAAAGAGATCTCACCTACAGCATGAAATTAGTCTGCATCTGCACTGCTGAAATAATCCAGTTTGACACCACTTTAACTGCCATGGCTCAAGGCTATGGAATTCTGGGAATTGTAGTTTGCTGTGGCATGAGAACAGAGCCCTAGAATTCCATAGCCTTGAGCCGTGGCAGTTAAAGTGGTGTCAAACCAGATTATTTCGGCAGTGAGGATGCAGCCCGAGACAGAGTCAAAATCTAATACAGTAGCATAGTCACACTTCTACAACAGCTTGCTCACTGGTGAACTTCAGCTCATCCCATTACACAAGAAGCCACTGACTCCACATCTACCAAATCAAAAGTATATGAGGAGGTTCTGTGTGTGGTAACAGAATGGTTGTGTGGCATTTATGTAACCACTGTGAAAATGCAACTGCTTGCACAGTTCATTTAATGCTGGCATAGTGACCAGGCAGCTGTCTTGATTTCTGAATTTCCCACAAAACACCTCTGTTTAAAACAAGAGCCGGCACACAGTTTAGATCTTTTTACAGCGAAGTACCAATCCATCCTAATATTTTCTAGTGCATGCAACAAGGCAACTGTTACCAATTTTGTTCAGTATTGTACTTTTTCCTGAAATGAAGAGGAGGAAAAGTCTTCACAATGGGCTAAAATCTCTCTCTCCAAAACAAACTAAAAATTCCACTATCTTGTGGCAAGGAATTCTGTATGTGATGTCTCATTTACTGCACAAAGATGTACCAATCTGGATTTATGTTCCTAGAATCCACTCATGGATAGGACATGGGCACATACATTTAGATCAGCATCTGTACCAGAATAAGGGCCACTTTTTTGTTTCCCCACCTGCCCCAATGACGGCGGGGGGACAAATAAAGGTACATTATTTTTGTTGCCATGTTTTTGCATCCATTTGGGTAACTTTTTTGGTGTAACACACACACACATGGTCCAGAAGTGTGTGTTGGAGAGGAATCCTGAGTGGTTTGGAAGGCTTTAAAAAGATTTTGGAGCTGCATGTGGCCCATGATCTGTGCTTATCCTTATTTAGATGTGAAAAGGAAACTCCTCTAACTTACAGAAAGCTACAGTTATTCCTTGAGAGTTGAACCCAACAATGGAAGGAGTAGAAGTTTTAAACAGTAATAGAAAGCAAGAGGGATTGAGGGAGGGGAGGACCTTTGTACTTTTAGAGTTTGCTAGACTCTGAAGTCTTGGATAGCTTCTTTCTTGGACTCTGACCACTTAATTCCTCTTATCTATTCCTAACCTGTAAATTTGTTGGCTTTTTTTTTAAAAAAAATTCTTTTAAGACACCATATATTTCCAATATTTTGTCCACCAAGGGAAATTGATCACCAAAGTTATTCCTTGAACCTTTTTTAAAAACTGTTGAGGAAGGGGGACTGAAGTTTCATCCACTCGTATTGATTTCCACGTGTAAAAGCAGGTAAACATCAAGGTATCAGAATTCTACAGAAGTGTATCAAGGGTTATACTGCAAGACCACTTTGAAAGGAAACAGGGGGGGGGAGACATTGCTTTCTTCCTACTTCTTACACTCCTCCCCATAACATCCTTGAAGACAGTCTTCCAAAGGTGAAACAAAAAAGCTTCTTAAAGTACAAGTTAGATTAATTCCATTTATAAATAATAGACATAATTCTAAGGTTCAGGAGCAATATCACTCAAGTTCTTTGAAGCTGACTTCAGTTTCAGGAATGCAATCTTGGGTAGTTTAGCTTGATTTAATGCACATTTTCCTGACTGTAGTCTCCAACGTTGTGTTTTCAGTCTTAGTCCTTAAAGGCCATTGAGGAGGAGGAGAGAAATGTCTTTCTAAATGGCATTCAGTTGATAACAAGATTTGGAGATTGTTTTTCTTTTGCCTGCATAAGCCATTGGGAACTGTTTATTTGTAAAAAAAAATTTTTTAATATATTTTATATTTATAAATATATTTGATTATTGGCCAAATATTTCCAGACTTTTTAAATTTATTTTTGATCTCCTTTAGGGGAAAAAAAAACTTTGTCAAAATTCATCTAAAATTTGCATTAAAAGTAACTTATGAAAATGATTATTTTCATACCTGGATCACCATAAGTCGGAAATGACTTGAAGACTCACAACAGCAACAACAAAACAACTTTATTCTTACTCCTTATGTGTTACTTTTAAAATGTAACTTCACTGAAACTTCATTATCTCCAAATACAGTTAGTTACAACTATCTATGTTACTTGTAAATCTCAAGGTATTAGTCTAACATGTTTCATAGGTGGAGATAAAATGAAAGTGAATCATTTGCACTACCTTGATCTTTATGGGAGAAAGGTGTGGAATATGATCAATCATCATCATCATCATCGCTAAAGTACCAATGCTAGAACTCATCTTCTTTTCCTGTTTCTTTCCACTTTCTCTTCAATTATGAGAGAAATATTCTAACGAACAGAAGTTCAGGTTTTGGTCTTTCAGGAAGACTATATAGAGGCATATTTTACATGTTTCAAAAATTGCAGTGTTGGTCAAGATCATGTAGCTCTGCAGTGCTCTCTTTTTCCAAGGCAGCTGCAAGACATCAGGGATGCTGCTACAGCTTTTCAATGTCTGTGGGAGGAGATCCAATGTGGTGTAGTGGTTTGAATGTTGAACTCCGGAGATCATTTCTTCACTCAAGCATAAAAACCCTCTGCATGACCTTTGTGAAAGTGACACAAGTGCTTCAGAGGATGGGAATGGCAAATCCCCTCTGAAGAAACTTGTCGAGGCATCCCTATGATAGGTTTGCCTTAGGGTCATCATAAGTCAAAAGTTACTTGGAGGTACACAATAACAACAACAGGAAGGGAGAGAACTAGGTAGTGGGGACTGCTTCCCATAACGCCTGCAGTTCTTCATAGAAAGTGGAAGTGGATTAAGGTAATTGCTCCTTTTCTTCTCTGTCTGGAGAACTGTAACAGGGATGAGAGGTAGTTCTGGAAGCCTGAGTGCCCCCCATCTCCTTTTCCACTCCATAGCTATTTAACTGTACCTCACTGGGCTTCATGGATGCTTTGGGATGATTTATGACCACAAGACACTAGTGAATAGCCCAAACAACATATGGGTACACCTTGAGTTATACATGCACATCTGTCACTAATAGTGGCCTGTATCTCCTTCTTGGCTGAAACATAGAATGGAGATTCACTCATCCCAAAGCATTGCCTGACACCTTGCTGACTAGCCCTTTCCATTTAACCATGCAATTTCTGGTGCTCCATCCTTCACTTTAAATATTATAGCTCTATAAAAAGTTAGTGCTGGTCAATATATGTCTAAGTGTGTGTTCTATATCTATAGATATATAGATATGAATTTTTACTTGCAAGGAAAAGCCTTTTGTGTTATTTCTATATTACTTAGACATACTTTCTGAGCGGCTTTCCATTCAGCTAAGAGCTACACTTATTTGAAACTACTCTCCAGAGAGACAATGTGACAAAAGGAAAACCACGTATGTGTATAGCCTTAGAGTCTCAGAGGGCAAAAATGAATGGAATCTATCAAGGACGGTTTCAGTTTATTGGGCTGGATCCACATTTAGTTGTGTTTGGTGAGATTGGTGGTAAAAGGCTGCCCATAAACCTCATACCTGCTGAGAAGTACTGCTTTTTGCATAAGAAATCAGCCTATTTACACAATCGTTCCTGGAGAGAAAACACACATCTTGTTTTCCTTTCTGGGAGCAATGCTTTCCCCCCACCACCATGCTATATGTTTTTGTGTATGTAAAAGACCCATTTTTTTTACACATGATACTGTATATTTTATACAAAATGTGCTGGTTCCTGTGCAAAAATATTTCTTTCTACCCAGTAACATATTGTCCGCTCAGGCAATCTATGTATATTTCTGTGCAAACAAATTTTCCACAACAAAGTTTGACATGCAAGTAGTCTTCAAAAATGTCCCAGCAAACCTTGCATTCTCATGGAACAGGGAGAGAACTGCTGAAATTACTTGTTATTGTGTGCAGGAATGAAATAAATGAAGATTTACATCCCTAGTGAATGAAACCTTACAGAATTACACAGGGAATAAAGCTGCAGATCTGTTCCCACGGAGCTTGCAATCTAAACAGTAGAAAAATAACAGAAGGAAAGAAAGAAAAGTGTATGGCATAGGGGCAACTACTAAGCTTGCTTATAACAGAGGATAAGTATGCAGAGGTTAAACCAAAAACCACAAAGTGAATGGGCTGAAATTAAGTACTGTAGTAAGAATGTGTAAGTTGTTAAAAGGGGCACTGCTTGAGGACTGTTATATACAGAATGCAAATCACAGTGTTCATCAAAGGATAATCATGAGGGAGAAATGCAATTTTACATAACTGGATCCTTGGCAAATAAAATGATGGTGGTTGTGATGGTGATGATGACGGTGATAGTAATAATGATAGGCAGGTGAGCAGGCAGACACAAAACAGTACCTTTGTATATATAGTGCTGTAAAACATGCATATGGTGCTTATGAAATAACAGATATGACATAATCCTGCCCCAAGGCTCACTTCCTAAAATAAACATAAACACAACAGGAGAAGGAATAAATAGAGACATCTGTTGTCAGGGCAAGAATATGCCATGACTACATAAATTTTGGCATGGCTACAGGAAGGCATAAGAAGACGATCCAAAAACTTCCTGAAAAAGTGAATTTGGGGAGGGGATATCAATGAAATAAGAGAGGCATTTGCATATGTATAAAGTAAGATGCAGCTCCAGGTCTCAAAAAATGGTAGTCATTTCAGGGAGCCACAGACTTGTGGAAGGCTGAGGGCTGTGGATCTAGATGCAATGTGCAGAAAGATAAAGAGGAGAATGACCATGAAGTCATGGAGAAATTTTCTTTAAAAGATGATCTGGAGCTTCCCATGCCAGAAAGCATAAGGGCAAAAATCCAAACCTAGGGACTAACCTAGAGGATCTAGAGCAGTGGTTCTCAACCTGCGGGTTGCAACCTCTTTGGGGGGTTGAACAACTCTTTCACAGGGAGAAACTGTATGAAAGGGTCATGGCATTAGGAAGGTTGAGAACCACTGATCTAGAGCCTGTCCATGAGAGTGGCATGGCTCTCTTCCTCCTAAGATATGAGGAGCGCTGCTCAGTAGGATATTCAGTCACCTCCTATAGCAAGAAACTGCTGAAATCTAAAGACGTGGGCTAGATTGGTGGCCATATGAAGGACATTACATAGGAAGACTCTACATGAGCAAAGGACTATTTTCAAACCAGGTGTTTCTTTATGAATGGGACTTCTGTCTGTTCTGCAACTGAGCCTTGAGTAAGGCTGTGAGAGATCAAACTTATAAGTATCATTCTTACTCAGGGAAAGTTGCCTGAAGTATGACTAGACAGCTAGTTTAGGCATGTCTTATCTTCTCCTTTACTGTATCTATCCCTTGTTCTGTTTGACTTCCTCCTGTTAGAATCTGCACTTCCTCTATAATCTTCTACCTGATGTGTCATTGTCAAGATTTCAACTTCATCTTTGGATTCTGCAGGTCAGTGGACTGACTGCCTTAATTCCATCACCCATCCATCCTTGGCCTTATCTGAAACAGGATAATGGACGGCTTTGAAGGTAAGATCAAAATTTTGAACAAGATTTTGAAGTAGACAAGAAGATATGTCTGTGAAATGCTGGAGTCTGTAAAATATTGTAGCCAGACAAAGATAAAGCTGCTGGGCTGGGCTGACTCAGAAGAGCAGGTTAAATTGGAGTGGATTTCAGCCTAGATGCCAAGTCCTTTCATTTGAAGTGTTACACTATCACTGGTGGTATAGTTTCTGTCTCCAGTGCAGATTTCTATGGTGTGTGGGGTTCCTACCCCCAAATAACTTAATAACATGAGTAAAATTGTTTAAAGAGTCTGGTCGATTGTTGCAACACTTTATACTAGGGCTAATCAGCTGATAAAAATCAATGCAGCCAGTCATTTGATTAGCTGAACCAAATTGTAATTAGTTTGTAATTAAGATCATTTGTAAGCATACCTCATGTGTGTAATTCTTAAATTGGTTTTATATAATGGGGAGCAACAATGGAGTGACTTGCCTGTGCTCTGTTGTGCTAATTCTGAATTTTGCTGTATTTAAAAATCCATTTCCTACACTGCATTGTTTTCTTCTGCTTTCCAAAAAATTATAATGGGATGCTCAGTTGATGATATAAGTGATAGGCTTTTTCCCCACCACCATAATTTTGCATGATTGGAAAATTAGGACAGATAGTCACTTGTATAACTGAGTTTCTCCAATGTTCTGCCTTCACAGTTTTATTATTTGTGACTCTTTTTTTCCCCCACAGTGAAGAGAATTCCCAAAGCTATGTGCAAAATAAACATACAATTGTATTATAAGTCTCATAAAAATATATCCACAAAATGAACGTTAGTTTGACATACTGACATTCATGTAACTTCAAGTCGGGTGTAGTAAGAGTAACAGGATTTTGACCGCAGTCATCCAAACAACAGATTTTTTTTTAAAAAAGAAAATAGTACAGAATGCTGCAGAAGGAAGTGAAACTTTAATACCAAGTTGGATCTGAACAAACTTCTTCTGGCAAAGGAAAACTTCTTCTGGATTAACCCTATAAGCTAGAATTTAAAAATTAAACCAAATCATTTACAACCATGTATGTTCTAGTTTTTTAAAAAAAATTATATAAACTTTTTTATTTCAACTTTTTTTATTTCAAGAAATCCCAGATGGAAACTAATGGCAAACAGGGTTAGTGTCCATTGTAAAAAATAATTTCAGACACTCATCCAAGCACATGCCTTGCATCTCTTGTTGGGAGAAACACGTGAATATTTTAATTGCTATGACAAATTACAAATTGGGGCTTTTTTTTTAAAAAAAGGGAGAGTTTGTTTAGTTTTTCGTCTTATCTTTGTTTATGCTGTGAGTGCAGATAAATAAATAAGTGTGGTATCATCTCTACCATCAGGGACTTCCCTCTTCCCTGACATCAGTTGTTCCACAAGGATTGTAAAGGATGAGAGTAATCCTGCCTGCATATCACATATAGTTTGTTGTTATTGTTAACTGCCCTCGAGTCGACCCCGACTTAGATCTTGCAAACCCAGACTGGTGACCTCCCTTATTGAGTCTATCCATCTAGCCTGAGGTCTTCACCCCCTTTTCCCCCTACTGCTCTCTACCTTTCCTAGCATTATTGCCTTTTCTAATGGTTCAGACTTTTCCCCACCAAAACCTTCAACTGTGGAAATTTGTTCCCAATTATTTGCTCTCAAACATACTTTTTGGATGGATCCTGTGACAGCTGGTTTAAAAGCCAAATGGGAAGCCAAACAAATCTTCTCTGGATTCTATCCAACTGACATAAGCAAACAGGACAAACCATTACATGTTTCCTCTAGAAAATACCTTCCACTTTGCTGTAAGCACTCAATCCCTGAAAGGTTCAACCTGAAAATCATTTGAAAATGGAATAGACTCCATACCACATTTGCGAATAGCAACCATATGTTGGGAAGAGAAAAAGAAGTGCATTCAAATGTGATTAGAATGTGATAGCAAATAAGTCTCCCCAACACACACATCTTTTATTGAAAATTCAAATGATAGGTCAAGCCAAGTTTTCAGTTAAATGTTCAGCTGTGCTGAGTGAAAAATCAATAGCTGTTTTATTATGGATTTCTTCCTTAGAGCAGCAGGCAAACACTCATTTTCCCCATCATAAGGTTTTTATATCCATAACTCTAATGATGAATCAGCTCTTCTGCCTTGAAGCTATTGGGCACAATAGGGGTAAGAGGAATAATGTGAGTGTGGATCCCATTTGGAGCACTTAGGAGCAGTGCTCGATTATATTCCTGAGAACAAGAGCTCAGAATCTGAGTTGTTCCTCAGCTCATGTTTCAGATGTTGAGAAACTGGAGCGTGTCCAAAGAAGGGCGACTAAAATGGTGAAGGGTCTGAAAACCATGCCCTATGAGAAAAAACTCAGGGAGCTGGGGATGTTTAGCCTGGAGATGAGAAGGTTAAGAGGTGATATGATAGCCCTGTTTAAATACTTGAAGGGATGTCATATTGAGGAGGGAGCAGGCTTGTTTTCTGCTTCTCCAGAGACTAGGACCCAGAGCAATGGCTGTAAGCTCCAGGAAAAGAGATTCCACCTCAACATTAGGAGGAACTTCCTGACAGTAAGGGCTGTTTGACAGTGTAACATACTCCCTCGGAGTGTAGTGGCGTCACCTTCCTTAGAGGTCTTTAAACAGAGGCTGGCTGGCCATCTGTTGGGGATGCTTTGGTTGAGAGTTGCTGCATGGCAGAGGGTTGGACTGGATGGCCCTTGTGGTCTCTTCCAACTCTATGACTCTATAAAATATGAAAAGCACACATAGACACGACCCAACAAGCTCAAGAAAAAAGCCAAATTACCAACATGATTAAGAAACATATAAATGCAAACAGGTCACAGTAATGACAAAAGAAGAGGATAGATAGATAGATCCTTTTCAAATCTAATTTGTTCCTGTTACTAGTTTGAGTGTTGCTGTGATGTTTTAAAGTGGAGGGGCAGTGACACTGCCCTTTGCTTTGCTGTTCTTTTTGGGCAGGGGAGACATTTAGGATGAGTAAGAGAATGGCTTAAAGCTCAGTTCCATTTAAAATGTCTTTAAAAATATCTGTGAAAAGAAACTGGAAAATGTTGCAAGCTGTTTCCTCCGCCCTCTAAACAAACACACACATACCCCAAAAAACATGCAACCTCATCATTGGTAGCTAATGCCCTCTACATCAATTGGGAAGTGATGCTGCTCTGGGTTTTAGTTCAAATTTTAAACTACCTATCCAAGGGTGCATTGACTCTGCAGTCTGACACCCCTTTAAGTGCTGCAGCTCTGGCCTATGGAATCCTAGGATCTATAGTTGCACAAGATTTTTGGCCTTCTCTGCCAAAGAGGGCTGGTCCCTCACAAAACTACAAATCCCAAGATTCTGTACAATGGCACTATGGCAGTTAAAGTGGTCTCAAACTGCATTATTTCTACAGTGTAGATGCACCCAAAGATGCTGAATCTATTTGGGAGACAGGGCTCTGCAGCCTGGGCAGCTCCTTTAAAGATCACACTAAACCCTGCAGTGGGTTCACCACAAAGCATTGTTTTCCTTTGTAACACCTTCATTGACCACCCCCCAAAAGGGCAACAAACTGCTAGTGAATTACTTGTAAATTATGTCCAAGCTCTAGAAACAATGTAATAAAATATATGCTACTGGAAAATGATGGAGGTACTGTATAACTGAACATTTACAAAAACATCAGGCATTTCCTGTTTAACTCTCATTTAACTCTTGTTTAAATCCTCTTTGCCCCGTAGTGTGATAAAGCAGATTGTCAGTGCAATAGTCCATGTTAGCAAATACTTATAAATACACATCTTGTAAATACATCATCTACATGCTATTAACTTTCCCACCCTCATTGTGATATATTTCAATTATACATTAATTTTACACATTGTAATTTGTCATCTTTAGTTTTGATTTTAGAATAGCCAGACTTCTACAGCTACAGCTGATATATTAATTTATGGTTCAGTTTTCTGAAAAACAGCTGTAGATGTTAATCTGATATGGAATTCTTGGAATTGCAGTTTTCTGAGACAGTCTGTGCCTTCTGTGATGTTCCTGTCTTTATCTCCTAGCTTAATAACCAGGCTTCATGGATGAACCAGAAAGGGTTTATTGCAGCAGATCAGAACAGAAAGCCATTTGATGACTAACCCATGAATTAATGAGGCCACACAGAGAACTTGGGATAAAAAATGGGAAACTTTATTTAAATTGTTACCTATTTAAACCTGTTTCTTGAAAAAGAGCGGTGGGGCAACATTATGTGGGACCAACTGAAGCCAGTGGTCTCTTCTAAACCTCCAACACAGCTTCCCTTGGGCAAGACACCTGAGCCCCAAGGAGAATCCAAAGAAACTGGGTTGCTCCCTGGCTAGCCAACTGCTGAAAAACCTATCAGTGGATCCAATCCCAAGCCAAAGAACTTCAGTGGAGGGCAAGATTCCCTTGCCAGTCCCAAAGACAGCCTCCTTCCTCACCACCCTAGCCACATACCCAGTAGGGGCAGTGTCATGCTCAGCCAGACTGAGGACTTAGAGGATGAGGAGGCTGAGTTAGAGTTGGAATCTGAGCCTGAAGCTGAGCCTGGCCCTAGCTCTGGTCTGCCAGCTCCAGTAGAGTCTGTCCTGTGTCAAGAGGCTCGGCAGCTCGGCAGCAGATATTCCAGGCACAGGAGATATGGAAGACCAGGATGCCGAGATACCTACTTTTAGCCATCATGTCATCATTCCCCCGTGACAAAGGGCGGAGATGTGAAGATGTGATCAACTGGTTAACACAGAGGTGGACTGGCGATTAACTGGTCACCCCCTTTTGTCATCCCAATGCTTGACCATGACCAAGCAAATGAGTTCATTGATCAATAGTGGATTGATTGATGACAGATCCAGACATCATGCATTTTCAGGCCAACCCTACTTTCAGCTGTTCTTGTTAATAAAGTTGTTGACTTTTACTTCCAATTGAAGTGTTGGTGGTTATTGTTGCAGCACCTCCACTCCAAACCAATGAAATAAGTGAAGGTTCTATGCCTAGTGGACACCAATCTAGCAAAGGCAGTTTAATTTTCAGAACAGAGAGGTGGGGAACCTTTTGTTTTTCAGAAGCTGAATTATAACTCCCCAAATGTCTCACTTTTAGCCAAGTTGGCAGAGCATGATGGGAACTAGAGTGAAACAACTTCTGGAAGACTACAGTTTCATGTGCCATGGAGTAAGAAGTCTCCTGGATCTTGTGGTATCTGCAGTCATTAAACAATGAATTTATAAAGGAGATCAGATGCATTCAAACCTTTTTATTTGCCAGGAGTTTCCTGTTTCCTTCATTCAAGGTGAAGTTCCATGCATATAAAGTATTATGCAAGCAGAATCAGTCATCTCCCCCATGATCAGTGCTCTATGAAAAAGAAAATTCATCTTGGAAAACTAGGCAATGGTCTGTTATAGATAAAGGAAGAGCAGGGGAGGGGGAGGAAGAGAATGACACAAAACATTTTTCTGTTTCTGGAAGGATTCCAGAACTTAATGTCTCAGTGTGTGTTTACCAATCATGCTTAATTTGTGAGCACCAGGCTGAAACGAAGAACTTCATAGATTTAAGAAGAATGTCACTGTGCCCATATTCAATTTCTTTGTACTTCTTTTACAATTTAATAGCCCAGTTACAAGACAAAGCAGCAATATTCTTCTGGAATAGATGAAACAATATCTGCTGTTGGGCCAACTAAGTGCTTTAAATCAGTGAGTTAAACATTCATAAGCTGACTCCCTGTCTCTCCCCTCTCTCTCAATCTCTTGTTCTCTCTCTGGAGATTTGTATGCAGTTGTTTGGTGAAGCTGCAGGCCAATTCAGATATTTCAAATAATGTACATTATGAAGACTATCTCATGTGCTGGGGTCATGCATATAAATACAACATGTATAGTGGGTGTTCTTACATACTAATGCATTCATGTTTCTACCAGATAGTATGTAGTGTTGCATGAGAATTGCTTATAAAAAGAAGGAGGAGGTGATGATAGAGGAGGAGGACATACTGAAATTAGAAGGATGATGTTATACCTGCTCCTCTTTAGTTAAAGATGTGTAACTTGCTGGGGGTGGCAGTGGAAGGGTGATAATACTAATTTAGCACTAAATCATTGCACCAATGTTTTAAATGCCCATTTATTTCATTCCCATACATACTGAGCATGAAAAGGTCTGAAAATGTTCTGTTCCCTGCATCCCCATTCAATACCACCAACATCAACATCACAGGTATCCAAGCCCAGAAGTTTAAGAGCTAACAGACACATAAAACCTGGCACCTGGATAAAAAAATTTGGCAGTTTCACTCTCTGCCACATTCATTTCATCCTTAAATCCAGGTTCGGTCCATAAAAACTGAAAAAAGTGTAAAATTTCTATGCATTCTGATAAAAAAAAATGGAAATAATTATCACCTATACCTATATCCAAATAAGCATGAGTAAGAACAGACAGTTAATCTCCAATCCTGACATATCACAGCATTCAATGAGATTTAGGTGCCTATATTGAAATGTTGGCAAGAGAATTAATCTGAACACATTTTAATGCTATTTTCCCTTTAGACTGGCTTGAGGAGAAAAAAAACACACCTCAGCTTGATAAAGTATATATTGGAAGTAAAGAGACTGTCACACACATCCAGGCACGCAGCCACAATAAGATTGTAATTATACCCAGACAATCCCTCTGAAAGCACACTTAAAAACAAGAAAGAAAAGAAAGAAAAATTGGCTGACTGAATCTAAAGCACTACATTTTGATGTTGTCCAAGAAAATATAATGCAACAGCCCTGTAAGTCTCCCTGTCATATAACATTCACAGTGTCTTGGTGCCAACTGGATCAAATGAGAATTTGGAAAGGTGTACTCTGAAAGTAGCCAAATGCCATTCTCTCTTAATTATGAGGCCTGCATGTTAGGATACTGTACTAAATCATTTGTGCCCAGATGTACTATAATTATACCGCTGAATTAGCCTTATGCTGAGTAACATCATGTACCACAGGTAATAATCGCTCCCATAAGCTCATTCATTCCAACTGTTTGCCTCCCTATGTTCATGATAAAGGGTTATCTTTGGATTGTTAGTTCCATTTAGGAAACTCGTGTTTGTTTTCCAGGAAAGTGAAATTAAATGCAAGCAAAATCATTTTTTGTCAGAGCAGTGGCAGCTAGTGGATTCCATATCAGGGGGCTGTGAATCTGCTCCAGGCTTAGTCCTAACTTTAAGGGATCAGTGGTCCCCAAAATTTTCCATCTGCTGTCCCCTTTCCTCTTTGGCAACAGGCCTAGTGTCCCTCCCCCCACTAATTTCTTGCTATTAGGTCTACAGTCCTACAGCAGATTCAAAACAACCAATTTTGCACTATAAAGTTGATCAAGAATATTTATTTCACAAACAAAATTTAACTTTGTAGAACAACTGAAACCTCATTCTATTAAATATGATGCTGGGAAGGCAATATAGTACATCTTGACTTTGTTCCACAGTTCAGGATAGTGGACACTTTTTGGGGGGTGGGGTAACCAAACATTTTGATCTGAATTTTTGAAATTTGCCTCAACTCAATGTCATTTTGGAGTAAAATCAATTCTTCCTCCACCATTCCTCTTTTCTCATCGATAGTGCCCCATCTGTCACACAGGCAATAATCTTGGTAAGCAAGATACCTTTCTCTTTAAAATAATACTCAACAACACAAAATATGAACTCCCCTTTTGTATCTGTTCCTAGTTGTCTTGCAAATAACAGCTCTGGGATTAAATTTTCATTTTTGACAAAACAAGCATAAGCAACAAGTCAAGATGCATTGCCTGGTAAAGTAAACTCATCTAATAGCAAGTCAAATTGTGTTGTCTTTAGCATGTCACATAATGTGTCTTCAGTGTGTTCTGCCATTTCATATATTCTTCTTTGAACAGAGATATCAGGATGAGGGATAACTTTAACAATTTGTTCAGGTGACGTATGAAACCTCACTTACTGCTGGTAGAATGAGCTCATTTCCAATTGTATGAGGCTAACTAGATTTAATAATCCAAAATGAGATATTGTATGATGCATGCAAGCCATCACTTGATTGTTGTGAAGCTTTAGCAAGCATGTTTCTAATGGTTTTCCATTTCTGAAAGTTTTCTGAAAGTGACTGAAAATATGCTAAGTTTTTGACTTGAACAGAGTGTATTTCCTTCAAATGTTCAAAAAGCCTGATAGGTTTCATGGCTTCATTTGAAAAGACTCTTTCACACAATAGGCACATTGGTTGCTGTTGGTTATTTGGTGCTGATACAAATCCATATTTCAGATCATCCACACTATACTGCCTGCACTTCTTTGATTGCTTTTCTGTAGCCATATTTTATTCAGGAGCAATTTTTTAAAAAAGAAATCACACCAATCACAACAAAATGCAGGTAGAAAACATAAAGAAATATTATAGCAGTGCAATTACTTGGACTCTACATCTTCTCTTACTTCCCAGGAAAGGGGGAAAAAACAAAAAACAAACCCTAATCCCATGCCTTGATATGAATGGTCAGTCTTGAATTTTTTAGGACTGTTTTTCCCCCACTTCAGGCACCGAAAAGGCAACCATAGGAATAGGATGGGGCATCTTGACAATTGTGGTGGCGCAGCGGTTAACCACTTCAACCACTTTTTCACGAACCAAATGATTGTGAGTTCATACTAGCCAAAGGCTCAAGGTCAGCTCAGTCTTTCATCTTTCCAAGGTTGCTAAAATGAATACCTTGCTTGTTGAGGGCAACTAGCTTACATACTGTAAACCGCTTAGGGAGTGCTCAAGTGCACTGATAAGCAGTATAGAAATGTACTTGTTATTGCTATTGCTATTTTTGTCTGCCCAGACCAAAAGGTCTGAGTCTGGCCCTGTACTGGGCAGAGGAAGACCACAATCTGGCTGGCCTGGCCCAATATATTTTGCTGCCTGAGGCAGAGGGATAAAATGGTGCTCACATCTTCATCTCCCCTGCCACACCATGGAGTCCTTGTTCTCTTATTGGGGTCTGGGCAATGTATTCCATTGAAGAAAGGTCATATAGGGCCCATACAGTTCTGCGCCTCTGAGAGTTTGTAATTTTTATCAAATAGAGTTTGTTTCTGATGCACTGAAAGGCATCAAGCCTGGTATGGGTTCAGGAAGGAGGTTCAATGCATTTGGAAGTTGGTTGTCTCTACTGCTTAGATCTTATATAATTTGTCTGATAATGCAGGGTCTTCCATACAACCAATATTCCACAAAACCTCACAAACATTCCATTATATTCTCATGTGACCAAGAAACAAAGCCCAGAATTGAGCTATGCAAGATCCTGAATAATGAGGTTACCAAATAGGCAAGAGATATAAGGGACTATTGTTGTAATGACAGTAAGCCATGGCCTCTTACCCATGACTCTAGTGGCCTAAATGATCTGTCTTATCCCAAGCAGAAGCCCATAGGGCATGGGAGGGAACTGGTAATAGGATGCTAGACTGAACGTATTTCTGCGTCTATGCTTTTCAGTGGCTTTTCAACCAGCTTTTCATCTGACATTTCTCCCACCATTGAGCAGCTATTGCAGAGTATGAGGTGCTTGACTTCTTAGAAGAATCCAATTGGGATTCTTGTAATCACAGGGTAGTAGCATAACCTCCCTCCCTCTTATGACCACAGGCTAGTATTACAACCATCTGTTTATTTAAATACACATACTACTCTGCCTCAAGTAGAAACTATCAGTGATAGTTTCAGGCTTATAATAAAGTAAATACTTCTCTGTTCTGAAACACCACAGCCGTAGGGTTGCAGTCCTATCCTGGGAATCACATATTGAATGTGACTGTAAATTAGAAAACATCTCTCTCATTCACTTTATTAGCTTCTCCAAACATAATTAGATCCATTACTACTTCCCAATATAACCATCAGTAACCTATCTCTTACCTAACAGCCTGCCTGAAATTTCTACTTGAAGAATCCCTGAAATACTATGATGTTTTGTTTTGTTTTTTGCATTCTATACCACAAATTAAGGTGCTCTCTAGCATCTTTTATCAAGGGAAGGAGGGGAAACTAGCTGGTAGCTCTTTGAAAAGTCTAACACACACACGCACACACACACACACACAGACATTAATTTGTAACAAGTGGACATTATTACACATCAGTTTTTATAATCTATTCAGCCTTTTAGCCTTATTTGTATACACTGCATTTGCTTCAATACAAGTATAAGCACACAGGTATGTGAGAGATAATGATTGGATATGTCCTCTCCATGCAAATGGATAGTCTATATGTACTGTAGTAGTACATGCTATGCTATGGTGAGAAAATATTTTCAGAATCTCTGATTTATAGGCGTATCTCTATATTTAAGATATTTTATATCATTTAAAAGAATATAGATTACTCCCAGCATAAAGAAGATACAGGCATAAATTAAATCAGTATGATATCCATCTTAAGCCTTTACAATTTCTCAAGGTTTCTGACACAGCGCCTGCCAGAATATAAATACCAACACTAGTAATGATCAAAATGTGCTGTTTTCTTTAACATAGTATTAACAATACATCATAATGGCAGAATCCTATTCCCATATACTTTCATAATCAGGTATGGTATTCAGTTCTGTCTCTTTTCTCCATTAAGCTCCTGAAAACAGATGACCCTTTTCATGCTGCACAATTTATATTGAATATGAAAAAGGGGCAACAGCATTTTGACATAAAATTACAGTTCTATTAAACCTAATATTTCTTTGAAGATTTGCTTTATTTTAGTCTTCTGCCCAACACAATATTTGAAGATGTGGTGGTAGAGGTGTTTAGTAGAGGAGGAAGGCTTTCCATCTTCCACAATGCAGTTGGTGACTTATTTTGGGGGGCAGGGGGACAGGGAAGTCAAATGGCTCTGACTTATATCTGTACATATTCTGTTTCATCTCATATTCTGTGTTAAGTGGCCAAATTAAAATTATTCTAAACATGTCCCTCCAAAAATATTACTTTTTAAAAAAGAGGGGGAGAAGTCTCATTTATGTTGATATAAATAAATGTTTATATTATGTTAATATAAAGTGCAGGACTGCAAGGCAAGACAGAGGTTTCAGGACCTTGGACAGCTGTAGGCAAGCAACTTGCTCAAATAACTGTTGGAAGTAGAGTTGTCATGTTTTATACAAGAGAGGACCCTTCTGTGTTGATACTCAGAAGTCTTGGAGAAGGAAGATGCAGTGTAAAGTTCCACCAGCTAGAACTACATGAGTTCTTCTTCCCCACTCAAACCCACTTTTTAGCTGATGCATTCCACCACCACCTGCACCCATACGTGGCCAATTACTAGCTGTAGAAAGAACGGGTTTGGGGCAGCAGAGAAGTATTCACTTATCTTCTTATAACTTTATACATAGCACTGAAGGAAAAGTTGCATAAGAACATGAACATGTTGGTGTAATCTTTAAAACACACTGATGCAAAATGTGCACAGGGCTGGCTGACAATTGCAAAACTGTGGAATTGATTGAAGCTTCCAGGTCATCAGATGTACCTTCCATATTAAAACACTTCAAAAAGTGAACTAGATGTTCTTTTATGAATTGCTGTAATAATATTATTTGAGATATGTTTTACTAGTGAACATGGGTGGCAGAGACCAGGTTATCAGTAGGGCTGCCTTCAGCCATATAATCCTGTCCATTGTAATGATTATGCCCATGTGCTAAGACTGACTACAAGGGTGGTTCTTGACTGCATGTTATAAAAACTGTTTAGCTGATGTGCATGAGCCAGAGCCTTCTTGGAGGTGGCTTCAGGACTTTGGAACTCCTTCCAGATAGACTTCCAGCTGAAGACCTTTCAATTCACTTCTGTATTTAAGTAGGAAAAAAAATAGGTTGCACATGCAATGCAGTTTTCATAAAACTTGTGTACATTTTCCCCTGCTGATGCTGACAAGTGTAGCTGCTACAACTTCTCTCACTCTAAAACCCTTTCAATAAATTAATGAATATCAGGTAAGCATCACGCAAGAAGATTGCTGAAGCAATTAGTGTGATCACATCAAAGTTTCTTTGGGGACAGGCAGTGTTTAACCATTTTGTGTGTTCAAAAAATCAAAAATGAAGGAAATGCCTTAAAAATGGATGCTCCAATCCCATAATTGATTTTTCTAAAAGTATTTAAATTAGAATTCAAGAGGAGCAGAATACAAAGGAGAAGAAACCAAATGTGCAACAAAGGGAATGGATGGGGGCAATCCACTCATTCCATTAACTATGAAATTTAGTTTTTTTTAGATGCAGAAAGCAAACTTGCCACAAAACTGTCAGTGATGAGCACATCATCCAGGTTACTGCTGTGACATTGATCTCCCAAGCATCATCCTGAATGTAAAGGTGATGACCTAACTTCAATGTACAGTCATTTCTTTCTAGAAGAGATAGATTTATATTTATCCTTCAGTAACAAGAAATCTGCCCCATAAGCCTCTAAACTCTACATCAGCTCTTTTAGCCAACAGCAGGAATTGTAAATCCATAGAGATAATCTCTACCGTCAACCAATCAAATGTGAACAAATGTCAGATATGATAGAACTGTGAATTTTCAATGAATCTCTTGGCTGCCAGCGATATTCAGTGGAGCAAGTTAGCTGACATTGGTACCATGTTGCCTTGAAGGTCAAAATAGTAGGCCAGTCTTCACTATTTGATGGTGTCTTCAGTTGGACATAGGAACTATAGATTTTTTCCCTGATTAACAAGAAATTGACCAAGGGCGGCTATATAAGCCTACATAGGCTGCTTCAGCTCTTTTAACTTATAATGATGATAATGATGCCTAATGTAAATCAACTAAATCCATGGATGCAAATTCATTATGAGCTGGCATACCCTTGTCAGTTTCATGGAACATACTTGTCAGGATTCCTTCTATAATAATAATCAGAATGTGCAGCTCAGACAAGCATGAAGGCACCTGGAAATTGCATCACTGAGTGCACCAGTCAACTATGGAATGAGCTGAATGAAGCGGGGGGGGGGGAGGGGGACCCAGAACATTTCATCTCAAGGCAGTGGGACCCAGGGAGTATGAACATTTCATAACAAGGTGGAAGAGATGACCATGCCTGGAACGTGGAGGCCAAGGTAGCCTAATGGCTCAAGGGCAGGATGAGGTCTCCTTGTGCCACCTTAATGACCAAGTATGCTTATGTTTGGAGCAGGTGTGTGTGTGTGTGTTCAGAGGCCTTGAAGAAAACTCCTGAAAAAGGTCTGAGATATGCTATGTCAGATGAATGCACAAGTATGCACATTGAAAGCCTAAGTGGTTTATGTGATTTAAAAAAAACAGGATTATTTTACAGTCACTTTTCCCAACTCGGTGTACTCTGGTGACTGTCCATGCTGGCTGAGGATGATATTTGCAATTCCATACATCTGGACTGCACCAGATGGGTAAGCTAAACTAGTGTCTTTGGGAAGCAACATCACTCTAGTGTGAAAAGTATGAGAAGTCATACAAAATGTCCAAAAAAATCTTGCAATTTCACCAGCAAGAAGAAAATCTTTGAGATTATTTGTTTGTGCATGCAAGAAGGAAATGAGTGAATATTTTTCTCTGAAGTATGAGGACACATTGCATGAGCTGATTCTGGACAACTGGTTCCTTTTTCTTCTCTCCACCGATCACAAAAGGAAAGCTAGCCTAGTATGGATTTCAGAAGATTGTTTCATGTGGTTTTAGATGCTAACAACTCCCCTCAGTAGGAGAGAGGGAGAAAAGTTCAGTTCTCCAAGTGGAATATAAGCATCCATTCCTCAAGAGTGAGACAAGAGGTGAGAAGGTCATTGCAGTTGGTACCATTTTATTTTATTTTATTTTATTTTATTTGCTAAGCAGTGCAGTGTCTATCTACCTTATTTCCAGGAAGAAGCCTCCATTTGAACTGGGAATAGTTCCATCCTATCTCCTCCCCAATCTTATAACATTGAACCCCTGCATATGTACCTCACAAGATTGTGTGATAATAAAGTGGAAATAAAGAGAGGCATATCCATGCCACCTTGATCTCATTGGGGAAAAAAGATGTGATATAAGTGGAACTAATACATAAAGATAGATAAATATTGTTGCGAGTCTCAGATGTTCTGGCAACTGTTCTTTTACAGACAGCATTTTGATTTATAGTTTAAATACCCTCTGTACTTTGTCCTAGAAGGCATGTTCTGTGGGATTAAGAAAGCGAGATTTTTGATTATTGGTTTACAAAGAACACTATCTAAACTCTGCTCCACTGACATAATAAGACTCCTTTGGCTATAACTCATTATGTCAGACTCCTTGAACCAGCAGGGTATAAGCAACTCGGCTGAGACACCAGGCCAATGATATCATCGGCTGATTCCCCTTCAGGGTATTACAAAAAGAGACAGAGCTCACCAGGGACCTGTTAAAGGTACAACCCACTCTATGTAAGAAACACCATATTTGAGACTGTAAAATTGATCTATGATTCACTCAGGCTCAGATCTTTTTTTAGAGCATTCCTCAGTAATATTTCTGAAGAGAGTAACTTCAAAAACTGAAGCTTTCTTTCCTCACAAAGGAGTTTTTTTGTATAAAATGTGTAAAAAGTCAAGAAAACAATGCAAAACAAAATTCTTTTTGCTGGAGTGTCCATAATGGCCAGAGCTCAGAAGAAATAAGTCACAAAGTATCTTGCTATTAGTTCCTTTTTCCAGGGACAAAGGATAGTACACTGCAATAATAACTTAACAATAGATAACTTCACCTCTTTGGTGGCATAATTAACTTTTTAGTTAGACAATGATAAGAAGTGGCAAGTCTTCCATTATTACTTACGTTACTCATGTGAACTCTTCATTTAACCCACCATCTGATCTTTTTTTCCCTGGAAAAGTGTATTGAATGTTAAAAATAATATAAAACTCATTTGTTAGTATGGTGAAGATGGGTTTGATATATGGTGATTGACAGTGATACATATTTTGCTTATTAACCATGCTTTTGGGTGGGAGGAAGAGAGGGAGAGGAATAGGGAACTGGATGTTAATATCTATCTATAAGTTAAGGGATTTTTATAATGGGGTAAATGTAAATGAAAAGAAATGAGGAATAGCAGAAGGCAACTTCCATACTAGTGGGATGATGAATTTGCTCCTGGGTTTGGTAAATTTCAAAGGAGCTCTCTAAGGGGGTAAACCTACTTTAGGGGTAGGGTTTAGTACCTTGAATAGCTCCTTTAAAGTTTAGACTACAACTCAGCTCAGATTCACTGGTCTATTAGCATGGAAAGCCACAAGCTGGCACTAGTTTGCTAGTTCAGTGAATTTACGTGAATTTGATTGTGTTCAAACTGACTTCCCATTACCCAAAAATAGCTTGCCATTGCCTGAAATTGTGTGCGGTAGTCTATCATGCAATAACGTGAAACCCCATGATTGCGTTTGGACTGACTTCCCATTGCCCGAAATCTATCACGCAATAACGTTTGCGTGATTGCATCCGAATTGCCATTGGATTATACTTCCAATTTCCCTTGTCTGATAAACTCTGGGAAGGAGGGGTGTGGAGTTGCAGTTGGCTTGGTTCCTTGTGAGGCCCAGCTGCAGCAAGGAGGGAGGCATACTCCTTCTGGTGGGAAGTCCCGCCACCTCTGCACCAGCTGACACCAAGACACCGGTATGCTACTGGAATTAAATGGAAACAAGCCCGCCTTACTTCCTTTCCTTCCCAGTGTTTGTAATACAGCTATATTGGAGGATGAGCACAGTATGAACTGTTCCAACTACTAGGGTAAGGAAATCTACCCTCTGCATATTTTTGTTGGCCATCATAGACTTCTCTGCTCCCCACAAAGTCGCTGTTATCTACCGTGCATTTATCAATAGGCAGTGGAATGAACTGGAACTATATGAACCACATATTCCTGATTATATTTTTCATGCTGTTATGTACTGCTATTTATTTCTGAGGCAATAGAATAAGAAATTTAGACTCCATTTGTGCATTCAATGCAAGTGACAAGCATCAAGATGGAAGTGTATTTGAACCGGTAATCAGCACTTCCTTTGTGTCCTCAAATCCTTTTTTTTTTTGGGGGGGGGGGGGAGGAATCCTTTTCTGTTGTTTTCCAAGAAGGTGAGTAATGAAATGTTGACAGTCATACAGTAGCAAACATCTTGGAGATATTAATATACATCACCTCACTTAGAACAGTAACCCAGTAAACCTTATTATTATTATTATTATTATTATTATTATTATTGATGTTTTGCAAATCAACTGCAATTTGCCATGGGCACCTTTCAAGCAATTTCTTTGGTGTCACAATAAAATAAATAGTAAATAAAAAAACCCACCAACAGTGAATTCAAACTAGAATGCCTCGATTTAGATATGATTGAAGGAAAAGACAGAAAGCCTCCAAGGAAGAAAGGCTCCTAGATGAAAATTTGCAGCCAACACTATAAAGACTTTCATCATAACAAGGCTCTAATTTGTAAAGGAATAAAGAACTTGTTGAATGCATTTCAGCTAGAGTTGAGCTAAACATTTTCAGGCTTTTAAATGAGAAAGTTTGCATTTTCATCCCCTTTCCCATCTCCTAGGAAAAAAAGGCAACTTGAAAGAAATTTCTCGATGAATACTCCACCTCTTTTGGTTTAATACAAACCATTTTAAAATCTATTCCTCCATGCCCTAGTTTTTGGAACAGCAGAAAACAAGCTGGCTCCATATCCAATATGACATTCCTTTAAATACTTAAACATGGCTACCATGTAACCCCTTAACCTTCTCTTCTCCAGACTAAGCATACACCAGTCCCTAAAACACTACCCATAGAGCATGGTTTCCAGACCATGAAAACAAAGATTGTTGAGGGCTGAAAGAAACCAGTAATCAAAACTGAGAGTTCAAAGCAGTACTCAGCCAATGAGACAGTAGATGGATCTCAGCTGCTCACTTTGTTTTGCTGTATTTCTCTATCTTTAAATCAGCATCCCTTTGAACTTGAACAGAAATCAAGATATGTTATATCTACAGTATTCCTTTCATCTACTAAGCCTGTAACTCTATCAAAAGAAGAGATAAGATTAGTGTGGTGTGATCTGTTTCTTTTGGGGGAGGGAGGACATAGTGACATTTAGTGGTCACTAAGGTAAATTGCTGTCATAATTCTTCTTGTCTCTAAAGACGAGCAAGGAAATATTTACTGGCCTCCTTGCATGTGAAGTATGAGATAATTAAACTGTTTTGACTCTCACACAGAGGAGGGCCCACCCAGTCCAACTGAGAATCAGGATTTCATTTGAAATTCAATGTTCTGGATGGTTCTGTAGTTTTATTGCTTCAGTACTAAGTTGAGTAGTTAAACAGCAGGAGTGCAATTGCATCTGTCTCTTGCATAGGTTGTTGGTGTGTGCCTTCAAGTCATTTTTGACTTATTGCACCCTAAAGATGAATGGCCTAGTGGTTTGAGAGTTGGACTACAACTCTGGATACCAGGATTAGATTCCCATCTCGACCATGAAACCCACTGGGGGGGGCTCTACAGACCGCACCAAAGGGGTGGCCTGCAGTCGGCCCTTTTCACGCCAGATTGTGGCTGCAGCAACCTTATGCTGCAGCCCCTATCCAGCCTTCCAAGGGCACAAAAAGTAGGTGCAAAAAGTGGCTTCTTTTTGCACCCTCCAAAGGGCACCATAGCCACAGCAGTGTGGCTATATGGCACCCCTTTGGCACTGTGTCATCTGGATGCAGTGCCAAAGGCACGTTATGATACTGCGCACTGTCTGGAGTCGTGTGCAGCTTCTGGCGGCCTGGGGGGGGGGTAGAGTCAGGCATGTATTGTCAGGACATGTCAGCCTTTCAGACCGGTCTCTAAAGGCCCTGGGTGACTTTGGGCAAGTCACATGCTCAAGGGAAGGCAATGGCAAACCTCTGAACAAATCTTGTCATGAAAACTCCACGACAAGTTTGCCTTAGAATAACCATAAGTCAGAAATCACTTGAAGACACAAAGCAACAGCAAAGGCAAACCTATCACAGGGTCTTCTGGGCAATATTTGTTCAGCAGATGTTTGTCATTGCCTTCCTCTGAGGCTGTGGGACCATGACTTGCTCAAGGTCTCCCAGTGGGTTTCTGTGATCTACTTTGCCTGGTGCTTTTGGGGGGGGGGGGGTCTGAAGGTGTGGACAATGCTTGTCCTTTTCCAGTCTGCTAAAAAGTCTCCTGTTCTCTGGGAATTCTCAAAGATTATTGCTATTTGTTCTGCAGTTACTTCTGGCAGTTCTTTTAATATCCTTGGATATAGTTCATCTGGCCCGGGAGACTTGAATTTATTTATAAGAGCCAGCTATTCCTGTACTACCTCTTCATTTATTCTGTGCTGCCTTTTCCCTACTGCATCATCTGCTCCATTTCCCTCAGGTTGAACATTGTTGTCCTTTTGGGAGAAAACTAAGGTAAAGAAGATGTTAAGAAGTTCTGTTTTTTCTGTCTCCTTTTCACATTTCACCACATTCTCCAAACAGTGGTTCGACCATTTCTATGTTCCTCCTTTTTCTATGGCCACAACAGCAACAACAGCAACAACCCTTTTCTTGTTTTTAACCTCTCTAGCAAGTTTGAGCTTGTTTTGCACTTTGGTTTTCCTGACATTCTTCCTCTACGTGCTGGATAGGATCATAGAATCATAGAATTGTAGAGCTGGAAGAGACCACAAGGGACATCTAGTCCAACCCCCTACCATGCAATAACTCACAATCAAAACCCCCCTGAGAGATGACCATCCATTATCTGTTTAAAGACTTCCAAAGAGAGAGACTCTGAGGGAGTGTGTTCCACTGTCAAGCAGCTCTCACTTTGGATTCTTCTTTGTTGTTTTTCATCAGTTGATAGTACTTTAGACATCTATCCTGGTTTCTTAGTCACTACCAATTTTCCATCCCCATTGGAAATGTTTGAAATTGTGTCTAACTTTTCACTTTTAAGAAACTCCCATCCATCCCTTCTCTTTAATTCCTGACCAAAGTGTCAAACCCAGAACTTCCCTAAATTTAATAAAAAGAGCTTTCTTAAAGTATGGAATGTGTGTCTAACTACACTTAGCTTCACCCTTCAACTGTATAAAAAAATCCAGGAAAATATGGTCACTCCCACCTAAGGATCCCACCACTTCCATCCCATTAACAAGGTCATCACTACTGGTTAGATTCAAATCTAAAATAGTTGAATTCTTTGTTGCCTCTTCCACCTTCTGGACAATGAAATTGTCTACAAGACAAGTGAGGAATTTGATTCCCTCCATATTAAATAATGTGTGTTCAGTTATTATTATTATTATTATTATTATTATTATTATTATTATTATTATTATTA
>NC_056528.1:39644127-39655996 GCF_019175285.1 Sceloporus undulatus | reverse complement strand
GGGCCCCTGTGTTTTCAGAACCATGACAATTAATTGATGTTCCCATTTCTCTTTATTCATAGAGGCTCCTCATCTTTATTAGCTAAATGATAGGTAGGTGAAACACAGTCTTCTCTATTCTGGGAACAGCTGTCCCTACTGAATTTCACCAGTGTGGACGGAGGAGAATTTCATTTGGTTTGTTTGTGATAATTAGGTGATATAATTTGTTAATTTCTACATAAACAGGAAAGAAAGTGAAACTAACAGATTT
Source organism: Sceloporus undulatus (assembly GCF_019175285.1). NCBI lineage: Eukaryota > Metazoa > Chordata > Lepidosauria > Squamata > Phrynosomatidae > Sceloporus > Sceloporus undulatus. Next base: position 39,655,743 of record NC_056528.1, on the reverse strand, counting down.
ATATTTTCCTATTTGTGAATTCCTTGGCCAATGTGGTATGCATGGAGAATACATTTTTGGACATGGCAAGCAAATTTACATGCCTCATTATTCTAGAACAGCAGCCTTCAGATTGTGCTAGAAGTAATCCTGAGATTTCTTGGAATCTTATTATCCATTTCCAAGTAAGGAGATTAGGAATGATGACTAGGGTCCAAAACACACTGCAGAAATAATCCAGTTAAAGGCTGCTTTTACTGCCCTGGCTCAGTGCTAGGGAATTCTGGGAATTGTAGTTTATTGTGGCACTAGAGCTCTGTGACAGAGAAGGCTAAAACTGACCATACAGATACCGGCTCCTTCAGCGTGCAGAGAATGACCAATGCTTGATGGCAGCATCCTTGGTCCTTATAGGTAGATTATGCTTTTCTGTTTACCTTGGCAGCACCCTACATAAACTGATTTTGCATCATTCAGAAATTCATAGGTAAATCTGAAGTCGAAGTTCAAAGGTAAATGTTTGGTGGTTCCTCAGCCACTAAATGTAAAATAAAGTTTGGGAAAAAAGGGTTCTATTTAAGATGAAGACTGAAGCATGTCCAAAGCATAAGGCCTAATTGCTGCTGGGTATGTAACTTTACAAGACCATATGCTATCAGACCAGCTGAATACATGAAAAATAAAAAGCCGAGAAGATAAAACTGTCCTTGATCACCAGGCTCTTTCAGAACTCCAACAGACTGTTCACAAATCTACTGATGAAGTCCCATAATTCCAAAGAGTAGTAAGACATTATGTCCTGCAGAGTTATATTCCAGGTTTTCCTGATTCATTTGTGTGTGCTTCATACATCCAAATGTGCCAGCAATGTTAATTGATTCAGCAGCTTGACCACAGATATTGTAAATCAAGAAAATGGGAAGACATATGTACTCAGATGAGATTGTCATAATTTTTTTGTGCTCAGTGGTTGTCATCTCCCTCGGTGCCAGATGGAGGACTAGCTTCAATTTAGAAACTCTCTTAGCTTCCAAATTCTTTGTATAGTTTAAAAGAAAAAGCCATTTTGCTGCAGTTTAAATGAGGAATACACTTTTTAATTTTTTTTAGGTTAGTTTGAAAAGATTTCAGTGAATTATGGAGCATTGCAAGTGTCTAGCAGGTAAGAAAGTCATGGTCTGTTTTTCCTGCCATTTTTGACTAGGTGCCATTTTCTCAGTTTTTAGTTTTATTCTGAGCTAGGTATGCATAAGAAGACTAGGAATGGGGAGGGCAGCTGTGAAAGAACTAGACAAGATCCCAAGGAGTAGAGATATACAACTAAACACTAAATTTAGAATTGTACAAGTCATTGTATTCCCCATAACCTTGTATGAATGTGAGAGTTGGACAGTGAAGAAAGTGGATAAGAAGAAAATCAGTGCGTTTGAGATGTGATGCTGGAAAAGAGTGCTGAGGATACACTGGGCAGTCAAAACGATGAACAAATGGGTCCTTGTGTATATCAAGCCTGAACTCTCCCTGGAAGCCAAGCTAGCCAAGTTGAGGCTGTCATTCTTTGGCCATATCATGAGAAGGCATGATTCATTAGAAAACACAATAATGCTTGGAAAAGTAGAGGATAGAAGAAAGGGAGAAAGGCCACATTTTAGATGGATAAACTCAATCAGAGCGCTCACAGGCATGCATTTGCAGGACATGAGCAAAACAGTGGAGGTCTTGGAGGTGTCTCATCCACAGGGTTACCATGAGTTGGAGTCAACTTCAGGGTGGCAAACAACAATAGCACCAAAGGTATATCTAATATTATTCTTGTTTCATTATTTTAGAAGTATTTCTGTCATCCACTAAGGCTTATTATGACAAATGCAGTCTTGATATTATGCACTGTAACAATCTGCTATCCAATGAGGTCTTCTCCCCTGAAACCATTGCTTTGTCTAATATTCATGGCCATGCAGTTGAACAATTTAACAATATTGATATTGGTTAGGCCTAAACTTTGGCTGTTCGGAAGAGTAGTATATGTTTTGCCAACTATAATGAACTTTGTCAAGTAAGTAGTGCCTTATGGGAAACACCTTGAGATTATGTAGTTTAATTTCCTCAAGGAAAGTTTACAGCTATGCAGCCAACATTTTTTAATGCACTAAGATTTAATCTTAAGTTTCATAGCTGCCCATCAATTCCTAACAGAGTTTAGATTTTTGCCTGAAAATCTTTCCTAACCACAATGTTTTTATGATACCCAGATATTTAACCTGTCCTTTCCTGAGGTTTAGATCAGAGAGTAACATTTAAAATCTTTTGTTACAATCCAGTGTTAGTGTCACTTGGCCCACAGAGAACATGCCGTTATGTGCTTCAGAGAGAAGAATGGCAAAAAAAAGCCATTACAAAGCTTCTGTAAATGAGTAAAAAATGAATGGGATCGTGCTGTAAGTTTTACTGAAGTTGTGAGGTTGAAAAGGGGGGGGGGGAGTCACAGGTGAAGAGTTTTGAGCATATTGTATTTTGTATTTATTTATTTTCTTGCCACCATTCCTATAATATATTGGTCATACATGTGGAGAGAGGGGAAACTGCTCCAGGGCCCTCAACACCTTAGTCCAGGTAATCTCTCCATAGTGCAGGGCCAAGGCAAAATATTTTGCTGCCTGTCAGCAAATAGTGTCTCCCCTTTAAATGTCGAGGATATCCATTGCTGATCAAGTTGTTTTGGTACCTCAGGCATAAAATACCAGAGCACTAGCAGTAAAAAGTCAACATTATTGAATAAAATGACAATTTGCTGCTTGTTTTATGACACCCCAAATCAGCTTCTGGTAGTAACCACCTTCCCCTACCTAATAAAATGGTTTCCTCTGCTCTTCCCCAACCACAGTGTTGCTACTTTAAAAACAAACAAACCAAAAACTGTCTTTCATGTGCCCAAAAGGTTGATTGAACACAGGAGCATGGTAAGAGATAAATTTATCTAGACTGTCACCCTATGACAAGCTGGAAGGGCAGATACTGAAGATTTCTTTAGATGATGATTTGAATTATTTTGCTAAATTCAAAATATGCCCATCTGACTTTTTGGCCCTCCTGCTCATTTCTCTGACTGCCCCTCCACCCCAATTTCTTCCCTTAACAGCATGACTCCTTTGTGCATACGGATCTCTGTAAGCACATCAGAACCCCTTCTTTAATGGAGTTAGGGGAAATCCACTGAGATGTAGTAATAAACTACCTTCATATCTTTAAATCAGCTGCAAGCAGTTTTAACCCTCATGTAATAGGAATGGGAAAAAATGCTGAATGACTTGCAGGGTGTTTGCTAACCCCCATTGAAATTCTCAGGTAATGAGGGATATACATCTGTCAGGAGTGTTCTGACTGTGTCTTCCTACATAGAAAGGGATGGCCCTTGGGCCTCTTCTAACTCTATGATTTTTTGATTATATGGTTAGCACTATAGTTAGATTTAATAGGTAGTGGCAAACCCTGTTTGTAGCAAGTGGCTCAAACTAGGACCCGATACAGACCTGCAGGAAGCGCCATCCTTCCGCATGTTCCCAAACCTTAGTTTGTATGGAAGGTGCCATAATGGCAGCCTCCCGTCCACAAGGGTGCTGCCATGATGACATAAGCGCGGTGCAGCATCTAGATGTCGCTGCGCCACGCTTACATAATGGATGTGCGACAATGCACCAATGGCACACTTATAGCATCTGGGCTGCACCGTAAAAAGAACCTGGGGAGGGACGCCATGCGGTTTGGCTGCTGCCTCATCCTTCAGCAGCAAAAACGGGTGGCTCCAATCCACCCTTTTGGGGCGGGCTGTCGAGCCCCTAGGAGACAATGTATATACCACTTTATGTTGCAATGCTGTAGGATGTCTACATTTCAGGCCTAATTCTGTGTGGATTCTGAATTGGAATGGGGGGCTTGTGGGACTCAAACGTTCCATCATATTTTATTACGATTATAGCATTCTTGCAGGTAATTTCTACAGAGTTTAGCAAGATATCCACATATGATATGTAAACCATTTTTGGTCTAGGGACATATTCTGGTGGTGGGCATAGCCAAAGCTTGGGGTGAATGGCAGAACATGCAAGACCAAAGCAAGGAAGACACTGAAAGATTTAATTCTGATTGCTGTAGAAATTTTCCCACCAAGGATTTTATAAAAATCAGCCCACAGACTGCATCACTGAATTTCATGCAATACTTTGTGAAGTATACAGCTGAGCATTCTGTAGTGATCACTGATAACAGCTGGAAAAACTGCACCAGATGGGAAAACCCTGGGGGCTGTAACTCAAAGTTCAGCATCCCTGGTCTGACCTAGAGAGTAACCAGGAAGAACCATTCCTAATGCATAGAGACATAGCCAAGGGCTGATCTGTTTACTATAGACAATGGCATGTGGCGAAAGAAAAAAGATAACTATATGACAGTTATGGGAATATGTCAGCTTCCAGATATTGGACAACAATATCCATCTAAGCTGTCCAGCATAGCTAATACAGGGGGTATTAGATATTGATAAGAGATACTGGACAACAATATCCATCTAAGCTGGCCAGCATAGCTAATACAGGGGGTATTAGATATTGATAAGAGGCTTACATGTTCAAGAATGATGAATAGTCATATATTTCCTTACCATTCTTGTCTATGTGGTCTTATTTAGAAGTGTTTCTAAAATTTCTCAGATTGCTCAGCCTGTTACTAAAAGGAAACTACAGCATCATCTGTAGTGCCATATGTATGGATTTTATGGCATGCAATGCATTTGAGTTTTGTTGTAAGCTATCTCTTTCTCCTCTCTACGTTATCAGTAGGATCCAGATTGGAATAGTGGTTTGAGTGTTGAACTATGACTCTAGAGACCAGGGTTTGAATCCTTGCTAAGCCATGAAAACTCACTGGGTGAACTTGGGCAAGTCACAGTCTTTCAGCTTCAGAGATTCAGAGGAAGGCAAAAGAAGACCCCTTTGGAGAAATCTTGCCAAAAAAGGTCCCACAATAGATTCACTTTAGGGTTTGCATTAGGAGAAAATACTTGAAGACATACAGCAACAACAACAAACAAATGCAGTACTTTTAAAAGTGAAGTTCAATGTTGTTATGACTGCAAATAAGGGGTTTTTTTGTGTATGGTGTTTAAATGCACTTGTGAATCTCTGTGTATCAATAAAACAGGGAAAAATCAATGGAAGTATTCACAAGCTACATATATTTTCTTGGTGCTTTTTATTTTATAATCTAGAAATGAAAGCACTAGAAATGAAGCTTTCACCATACCATTTTAATTTAAGTTTAATCCTATTTTTTGCATATTGATTTTAATTATTTTAACGTATGCTTTATTGTTCTGTTTCCCTCCCCCCTTGTAAATCAATCCAGAAAGCATATTCTGACAGAAAATATATACATGCTTTAAATAAAGAAATAATATTTTGCACGGTGTTCTTAAAGTTTCTGCAAGAGCACAAATGATTATTCTTAAAACACAAAATATAAAGAATGTATTGTTATAATAAGAACTGCATGACTATATTCATACATACACTTCAATTAAAAAAAGGAGAAGAGAAACAACTCTGGAACTGAAAAGTTACGGACAACTCAAGTGATAAAATAAATCCCTACTGGTTTTAAAACAAAAGGAAAAAAGAGGAAAGAATCAAAAGGTTTAACACAGAGCAGAATAAATCCTTAGAACACTATTCAGGCATACTTGAAATAGTAAACATATAAGCAAAACAGCATATCAGCCCTTCTCCCTCTGTCATTCTTCTCCTCACATGAAATGCAATGCTGTAGAGAGGAGAGATTACTTGTTGTGGCGGTCTCCATATGGTTTGCAACCCTGTAGGATTCTCATTTATACAGTTAAAAAGATAAAGTGTAAATTTGCTTCAAGAAAAGACTAAAATTGCCAAAAGCCAATCCTAAAACTGATGTTAAGAATCAAAGGCCACATGAAAAACTACTGTCTTAACAGCTTGTTGGAAACTCAGTAGGGAGGGGGCCAATCTGACTTCCTTTGGAAAGGCGTTCACAAAGTGAAGTGTTACTTCAAAGAAAGCCTTCTCCAGCTTTGGTGGTAGGGCAAAACACAATAGAGTCTATAAGATTACAGTCTCATAGAATCATAGAATCGTAGAGTTGGAAGAGACCGCAAGGGCCATCCAGTCCAACCCCCTGCCATGCAGGGAATCTCAATTAAAGCATCCCCAACAGATGGCCATCCGGCCTCTGCTTAAAGACCTCCAGGGAAGGAGACTCCACTACACTCCGAGGAAGGAGTGTGTTCCACTGTTGAACAGTTCTTTCTGACAAGAGGTTCCTCCCAATGTTGAAGTGGAATCTCTTTTCCTGTAGCTTGCATCCATTGAAAACAAGCTTGCTCCCTCCTCAATATGACATCCCTTCAAATATTTAAACAGGGCTATCATATCACCGTGGCCTTGTAGATATCCTGCTCAAAGGCAGAAGCTGTTCTCCTTTTGGGGCAATTGGTCTTTACATGAGAAGAATAAAGATCAATGGGCCAGTTCAAGTGTGCTGTTCTAGTTGATGGCTTCCATGACAATGTGGTGATAAAGCTGTTCCAGGCTTTCATTTCAGTAGTAAAGAAGCAATGAAAGATGCTAAACCTTGCAGATGCCACACCTGTTTGGGCACTAGGTTTCAGTGCCTTGGATAGCTCCATTAAAATGTGGATTAAACATGATCAGTTCCATGACTCCACTGACATGGTAAGGATAGAAAAGCATGGTTGATAATAAATCAAAAACATGTTTTTAAAATTCAAACAAAAATCCACCATGAGGAGGAGGAGTCAACCTACAAAATTTACTCTTCTCATACCATCTTGACTAAGGACAGAAACAACAAAATGCAGGCATTGTACTAACATCTCCATTTTTTTCCCTCTTGTTTGGTTTGTAACATCTTGCCTGATGAAGAAGCCAATGGAGCTTTGAAAGCTTGCAGCAAGGATATTGTACATTTTGTTTGGCCAATAAAGGTATCACTGTTGGTGGATTTTTGTTTGAATTTGCTAAATGGCCAACACAGCTGCCTTTGCATATTTTCATGTTTTTAAAATGTTGAAAAACTCTGATTAGAAGAATCCTGGACTGATGAGAAGATTTATTCTGCACAACATTTGCATTTTGCACAGAACACAGAACAGTCTGTGCTGAAAATAATATTTCCTATGCAGAAATACCATTTCCTCTGCAGAAAATGCTGTGATTGGAGATTTATTCTGTGTAAAATTTGCATGTGGTTGATTTATATGTAAAACAACATTTTCTGTGCAGGAAATAATATTTCTGCTGTTTTCTTTGCAAAACAGTCACATGCAAATTCTGCATAGAGTAAGTCCCAAATTGTAAATAGGTTTCAAAAACTGTATGGTTTTTGAAGATTTCTTGCAGTAGGAATACAATTGTTTAAATTATTACTTGTCTGCTGCTAGAAGAAACTTAGTGAAGAATTACATCCCTGTGACATGGAAGGCAACAATCATTGCTGATCTCTTCCTCACATATTTATTTATCCTGCTTTCAGAATGGCTGAATATGTCTTGCGTGAACAGACTACAAGAGATCTGCTCATTTGTAGTCAACCAAGGAACTCAGAAAGTCTAGACTTTGTGGCTTGTTTGCTTCTCTCGAAGGCACAGCTGCAACAAGAAACCAGGGCTGACTATGCAATTTATGTAGAGCTAGCAATTAAGTCCTGCCTCTAACAACTCAAGACCTTTAATCCAGAATATATTGACAGCCTAATCTCTCAGATTGCAAATGAATGATGAAAATGTAAGAAATTTCATAAGGCACACAGATCACAGGAAGATAATTATTTTTGATGCAAATCACGATTTTCCAATTACTCATCTCATCTGGGATAAAAACCCATCTAATTGGCTCTGTGTTCTGATCCAAAATTTAAATTGTTCACAATTATTGCTTGTTTTGCTGAAAGCATTGCAATTCTCCCCTTTTTATTCCCCACCCAACATGTTCTGATCCTGTGGTTGTCTTCAGAATGTTTTTCTCCCCATTAAATGAGAATGATAGTATCTTTTCCCTATAGTTCTTAAACAGCAACAATTTCTATTTCAACAGAATATAACTTTTAGCTAAAACCTGTGGGAAGCTGTTAAGATAAGAGACCAAAATTTATTTATTTATTTATTTATTTATTTGTGGTTCTGAATATCCTTCTAATATCAAATACCATTCCCCATGATGCATATGAAGGCAGGGGATATGGGATAAATTTGATTTAGCTGGTTTTTGAAAGAGTTTACCAAAATGCATGCACTACTTCATACTCAGAATAGAGACAATCTGATTTTTTAAAAAAATGTAAGAGAAACAGAAATTTACAGAAACTTTCAGATTCAAGATGAAAATCTTGAGGATTTTACAGTGAGATGTTTAAACCTCAAAGTATTTGGTTATCTAATTGTTGCTGAATTAGACTTGCCCTCTCTATTCCTTATTTGAAACTAGCAGTACCTAGTGAATGTAGCAAATGTAAGTGGTGAGAAAATGTATTTCTATTTATTTATGAGGAATGCCTTTGTATAAGCAATATGAATTCAAAAGAATTTGAAATGGACCAATGTTCTTGCCTGTGTTGGCCTGGCAATTCTGGGAGCTGTAGTCTAAAAAGTAATTTTGTAAGCGGTGGTTTCAACACTTCTTGAAAGAAAGACATGCCTTTGTCAACTTGAAGTTCCTTCCATAAATTTGGGATTACATCTCCCAGGCTTGACTACTGCCCGTGCTCTTTGAATTACAGAGATGCTGAAACCCAAAACATCTGGAAGACATTCATTTTAAGAAGATCATTCTTGAACACATTGTGAAGACTTTAATTCCTGCTCAAACTCTTATCTTTTTTTCTTTCAAATTTAATGCTTTAATAAAAAAATACTTTGTGTGCTCCGTGCGTTTTAGTGTGTACTCCGTGCATTCTAGGGTTAGAAAGGGGCATCCTTTCCGGATGCCCCCAACCCTAGCATGCGCGGAGCGTGCATAAAATGGTGGCGGCCGTTCCACATGGCCACCGCCATTACGACGTAACGGCCGCGCCACCTCTATATGGGGTGGCGCAGACGTGATGTCATCATGCCGTGCCAGGGCGCATAGTGCGCCCCTTCCCCGGCCTCAAAAGAAGCTCTGAAACGGAGCTCCTTTTGCCATTTGCATCGCTGGGTGCAGCCTTCAGACGGCTGCGCCCAGCAACACAGAGGAGAAAGAGGCCAAGTGGCCCCTTTCCCCTCCTCCCTGCCACCACTTGAAGCCCCAAGGACACCCCTTTCCAGGCTGCGGGGAAGCGGCCTTTTGCCGCTTCCCCGCAGCCTGGAAAGCGGCAGATCGGGGCCTCAGTGGCTGCCGCTCTGGCCACTGAGGCCCTGATCCGGCTGGGAAAGGGGTGGGTGCAGGCCGCCGCTTTTCGGCGGTCTGTAACCCACCTTTATGTAAATATTTTAATACAACATAAACTGTGTTTGAAGCGCATTTCACAGTGCTAGTATACAATCTGCATGCATGTTTTATCCTTATTCTTATGTCACAGTTACATGATTTTTTAACAATGATAAAATGTAGGTACGAATATTAGAAATCACCCAAACCAGTTTGTGCAATTCCTACCACATCTACTATATGTGTGAATTTTAGTTACACCCATTTGCCAACAACCTCTTAATGATATGCCAATGGTGTACCTTATATATTTGAAACACAGTGTGGATCATATTTAGCACTCCCTCCTCTCTACAAAAAAAATATTTTCAGTATTAATCATGAAATGAAGCAAATAATAATAATGGTCAGAAAGGAAATATGGACAGTTGAAATTCACTTTTATTGAATTCACAGTAAAGACTGTGGACACCACAGTTTTTTACAACTCACAGTAAGCATCTGTCTTTCTTTAATGAGATATTTTTAAAATCTGTCTATGAATCTATTGCCTTTCCATCTGCAGGCATCCAGTTCAGCTCTTAAGAAACTTGAAGAAAATAAAATAGAGCTGAGATTCTTCTGGAAACCCTGGACATGCATTGAGGAAGTAGGCTCAAGTCTATGAAAGTTCTTGCTACCAGCTCCTTTCTTTCAGTTGGTCTCAAATATGCTATAAGATCCCTCTGGGTTCTGGAAACCTTGTAATGATTGTCAAGTGTTTGCAGGTATGGTTATAGCACTGTTAAAAAATAACTTCTACTTTTTCCAGAGACCAATGAGATTACTGCACATGGCTTTTAAACTGTGAGTACACTGGGAAAGTAGCAGCTTTGGCAGTCCTCATTGCACAATGACACATCTGAACCATAGCTGCCCTGTTTCCACCCATCCCTTTTTGTTAATGGGGAAAACCCATGAATGGCTTGGCAATCACACAAGTCATTTTCTGCAGTCTGTCTCTGCATCCAGATGGGCTATAGAAATGCTTTTTTAACAAATGAAATCTTAGAATCTGAGTCAGCTAATGGTCCTAATGGATACCAAGTAGAATGTCTTGGCCCTTGACATCAATTCCAACTCTATGAGTCTGTGATTCTGTGAATCTAGAACCTGATTTTAATCTGGCTAGTCATGTGGGAATTTTACAACATGAACCTTCAATACCCTCTCCCCCAAAAGAAACTCTAGAAAATATCTGGTGAATGAACTCATCTTTCTGCAGAGAATGTGGTAATGCAATAATAATCGTTGCTGTTTTGGGTGTTTAAAAATCTGCCAACCGCATTGGAAGGGAAGTTTTGTGCGTTGTTTCTATCTCACAGAAATGAGAAGTAACAACAAGGCTCCTACCAAAATAATGAAGTTTTAATTTTTTAGACACACACACACACACACACACAGGGACAGGGATGAGGCAATCTAGGGATTCAAGCTATATGACGCCATTTGGCTCTTAAGCATCAACACTGTTGAATCAGCAGCAGCCTTGATGTTCTTTTGTCAATCTAAAATGGGTTGTCATCAAAAGAGATTAACCAGGCAATTAGGAAATGTTCAAGAGACTCAGTTAAAGACTGATGGGGATGAACAATGAATTGCTTGCATCAAAGACATTGTATACAAAACTTAGAATCTTTGCTTAAGAGCATTTAAGTGTCCCATTCCTATCACATATCTCAGGATGGTTGCTAAGCAGCAACATAAACAAGACAATTGAATAGATACAGATGTGTAATCAATTCACCACTATCCACAAGAGTCTACATACACTAGCAGTGTTCATGGGGTGTAGGGATGATGATGATCATGATCATGATGATCATGATGATGATATGTTTGCAGGAAGAGTGTTCAATAATGTAGTGTGGGATGTGTTTGTGAGCTGGATTGGTGCAGAAATATGGGTACCATGCTGATGATGACACTGTTGCTGTTTTTTCCTTCCCACAAACGTGTGCAATTTTTATAAGCTTCACCAAGGAGTGGAAAATACCAGCCAAAGAAACTGAGGCCCTTTCTGCATGGGCAAAAAGTACATGCTCAGCACGTACTTGGGTTATGAAAGGGCGTCCCTTCTGGACGCCCTAATCCTAGTATGTGCCAAGCACATACAAAATGGCGGGTAAGGTGCTGTAACTAGGACTGC
>NC_056528.1:39590889-39643727 GCF_019175285.1 Sceloporus undulatus | reverse complement strand
CAGTGAACAAAATTATTTCCCATACAGCCTTTGCTACTACTGCTGGAACGTTTTTCTGCCTCTAAAAGTAAAGAGCAACAATTTTGTCCCCAAATCATGCTTATTTGTTTAAAATGTCACCTGCCTGCCTGCTTACCTGCCTTCTTTCCTCTCATTTGAAACAGCACATAGGCACTTGCTATGTTGCAGGGTGAGTGCCTGGAAGCGTAGAGGCTGTGTGTGGCACAGCTGTAGCCTCGTTGTGGCAATTACATCATGTTGATCAATAGCTGTGCAACTGATGCAGCAATTTTCCACATAAATCACCACCATGTAAGTGTAGCTACTTAGACTGGAAATGGAACATTTGAAAAATGACCCTTTTACAACGGGTGGTGTGCTGGCATGCGAGCAGCCAGCCCTTGTGAGTTTGGGCTTTCTTTCAAGTTCTTTTAAGAACATAGATAATAACAGAAAGTGTGTTCTCAGCTATCTGTGTAAGAATATATATTCCACTTTACACTAAGGCAGAGACAGAGGACTATCTGATTCAGAGCTTCCTTAAGAATGGAACATCAGCAGAAGCAACAATAGCAACAACAATGAAAGCATGTAGTCTACTACTGAGTCATGATCTCTTCCTTTTTATGGTAATTTAGAATTCTTCAGCCAAATGCACAAAACGAACTGCATGTTACAAAAGATTTATACAATCTATGTTTTTACTGAAAACTTTACACATACTCATACATATATCCTTGAGTATTTAACATAAAAGTCTCTCCAACATGCAAAACATATACATTTATCACCATATCTTCATTCTTTAAACTTATATTGTTTATTTCTTTTCTTCATATTCCTTATAATACTTCCTTTTCTTCTTATAATTGGTGTGACTATGTTTTTGTCACTAGAAGGAATGGAGAAAGGAATCTATACCGAATCTACGCTTCCATACATACGTGAATAACTAAATAAGTGAAAATGAAAAAAATAAAACATCTTCCTTTCTTTCTTCTTTGCCTGTGACCATTTGGTATTTATTATAACTGTCTTGTCCTGCGTTCCCAAGATATCGTAATGGTAGTTATCATGTAAATCCCATGTAATTTGACTTTAATTACCACTCTATTAATCTAATATTGTTATTACATTTTTAGTTTGTCCATTATTTCATTCAATGTTTACTAAATTTTAAAGTTGTTGTTTCTTCCCATTTTTGGGAGAGAAATGTTATTACTAGTTCCCATTCTTCTGCATATTTGTTTACTTCCATATCTTGTATTTCTTTGGACATTTTATCTATCTCAATTATTTTGAATAGTTCCATTTCCCATTCTTCAATCTCAAGTATTTTGTTATTTTTTCCCAATATCTGGCATAGTCTATTCTAGCTAACATTATCATCTGAAAAATGATTCTTCCAATTTTTTCCTCATTTTCTTCATCTACTTTGTTTAATAAAAATGTTTCCGTTTTTAATTTTAGTTTTATTCCTATTACAATCTAATTTTAATGACATGCTAAATAAAACTAAATAAAAAGCTTCCAAATAAAAAGCGTACATAATTGTCCAAAACTTCATGGCATTTTGTGCTTGACAAGTTGTGCAGATTGTCATACTGAAATACAACTGTACTACCATCACCAAGGCATATGTGCTGCTTTGGCAAAATACACTGAAACAGATCTTTCCATTTTCAACATGAAGATGTGGTGGCGTGAATTTAGAAGACTCAGTACAACAGAGATCCTAGTGTGCATCAAAATCATATGGAGCTTTGGAGAGGAACCTCTGATCCTTAGGAGTTTTCCAGGTTTTTATCATATAAGGAGAACAGGGAGGTTATCTAGTTCATCATACTGGATTAAATCCTTGACCTCTATTAGCATCTAAAGAAAAATCTCAATAATCTTACATTTTTCCAGGCTTGTGGGGATGACAGAACTCAAGAGCTGAGTAATTCACACTTGCTAAATAATTGATTCAATTAATTTTCACACTCTTTGACGTTTCCAAGAATAGATTGCAATTTCCTTTAATCTATTCTCTATGCAAAGTTATTCAACTGCCTTCATAAATTGAATTTCTGGAGCTGAAACAAATGGGACATCTCCACATTGATGCATTTCAGAGTGGCTTTCCATATGCCTCAGTGAATTTTTTGTTATTTACAATTTCGGTGTGATAAACACAAAACTTTTTTGGACCACATTCCCAGAATTACTCACATGGCATGGCCACTGACTGGGGCATCATGGGAATTCTGTTCCTTCCAGGATCCTCTGTTTCCTATACCCATCAGGGGAGATGGTCAAGGATCTGGAAGGAAAGCCTTCTAGGGTCCTTCCCTGCCTTCTCATCTTACCTCCTAGCATGATATTCAGATGCTTTGGGGAAAGGCACCCAAGGATTTGGAAGCTGTTCAGCTGGATCTCCTTTCCTGGATCTCCTTCACTCACTCACAGTACAACATTGGGAGGCAAGTCTATTGAAGGGCTGGGTGGGGAAAAAATAAACCAAGAAAGGGGCTTGAGGATGATTCTGATGGTTGAGATTTTTGCATAAAGGAAAAGTCCCTTTCTTGATGTTTTTTTTTTTTTTTCCTTTCCTTTCCCTGGAGCATTTGATTATTATTTTTTCATCCCTCATTTCTGGCTTATTCTAAAAAATAAAATAAAAACGCCACTCTCCCTCAGCAGGTAGCCTGGGATAAATTGATGTAGGAATACATTTTTAAATTAGTAGAATTCATTTCTCATTAAAAACAAGAGATGCTAGTTAAAGCCAGGCATCTTCACGGATTTCTAAGGAGAGCTCTGAAAATTACTTTTTGGGCTATAGCTTCCAGTATAACCCAGCCAATATGCTGCTGGCCATGCTAGTTGGAGAATTCTGGGAACCATGCTCCAAAAATCATTAGGCAAATGCCTTGTTGCCAACTTCTCATGAGTTCCAATAATGTCAGTTTGCAGAATTGTGAATTTTGCTAATTATCTTCCAGTTTCTCTGAAATGTTCAGATTGGCTTCTGTTTGGTATATGACTGCATCCCAATTAAATTCACTTGTAAATAAAGCATAATGATTGTGAAGGGTCATGAACAGAAATGGTACAGTGAGAAACCCAAAAGGACGGGTAACCCTAGAACCATGACAGTTCCACATTTAAGTTATCCATTACATGACATGATCTGAATTCCCCCTCTTTCTCTGAAAGCATCCATGCCATTCCATTTTACTGGTTATTTTGCCCAATTGTCTCATTGTTTACTTACTTTAAATGGCTATGTAAGCAGATGACATTTGAACCAGGAGAAGCAGCAAGACCAGAAAAATCCAGGGATCAAGAGTGGGTCATGGGCTTTTGCAGATGTCCAGTGAAACATACTCCTGATGTCGAAAGAAGGTAGGAGAAATCAGTGAGGCATGAAGGAAAATTTTATATAGACACAGATAAAATGGTCTTACCTGCCAAGCAAGCTGACCCCTACTGAAAGACACTAGTGCTCAGTGGGAAGCTACTTTTGATTTTTAAAAGCCCCCTAAAAATACCATGGCTGGAAAATAGGAAACGTCGAGAAAGGATTAATGTAAGCTCTAAGCCTATGCTGGAGGCAGCATCCCCTGCTTAAGGCAAGTCGGTGCTAATGCGGTTGGAGCATATTGTTTCCTAATCTACTTGGGATAAATGTTTAGGGATTTTATTAACATAAAACAAGATAGTGTGAGCAAATTTGATATCAATTAACATACTAATTAAATGTCACTTAGTAGCTTTAGCAATTACTTGATATTTAATTAACCAGTTGAATACCTTGGGATGTTCAGCTCATTGTACAAGTAGCGAAAGGGCAATTGTGACAGACCTTTAGGCATTGATGGGGAGGGGAGCAGTTAAGCCAGTTTGTTGACAATAACAGGATAACCCATGTTCAGTACCAGGCTGGGGGTGCTGAACAAGCACCTACTCGGGGGATTAATTTACTAATATAACTGTGCTGAGCACCACTTTAGAAGCTTAAACATACCTCAAGTGCTTAGAGACCCAAAGCCTTGAATGGGCATATATGTGGAAGTGGATTTTCATTTAAGCTACACTGAAAAGGAATGTCCTTGCTTAGTATTTGCGAACTCTTCTTTTGCTGCCAGCTGCTTGTACAAGGGCACCTCCAGATGGCTCATTCCAACACTTGTGCAAAAAGGGAACCAGCCCATTAAATAGTTGGTCTGATTCTGGTTCATCAGGGAAAGGAGCTGTTCTGTTTCTGTTTCCAGGGAATGATTTGGGAACAAGTCCAATTCTAACTCTCAATGGAACTCCCAATTGCAGTTGCTGTGAATGTCAGGCATAGCATGAAGGGGAAAAGTTAAACACACTTAATTTTAAATATGGTTTCCCATGATAAATGTCCAAAGTATCATACAAAATAGCAGCCGAACAGTCAGATAAAAAATACAACTAAAAACTGTAAATAAATAAATAAATAAATAACAAAGCAACAAGGTTTTTAAAGCAACTAAACACAATAAAAGCGCAGTTTACACAGTAATCAAACAGAAAGGTTTTTTAATAGGAATTTAAATAGCAGATACATTAACCAATACAACAGTATATAACAGTAAATTGGACAGCCTATTTTAGTATTCAGCTGCTCATTAAAAGACTAAAAGACTGTGGCAATCTTTTCCTTTTTGAATGTATCAGCTAACCTCTGATACTTCAGCAGCAGTCACCAGGTGGACTTAGTCCATTACACCTCCATATTTATCTGTCAGGATTGTTGTAGCTGCCTCTAGCATTACAAATCTAGCAGTAGGCAGTGAGATGGAATGCATGGCCTCCCAGATACTTCCAAAACTGTAGATAGAAGCCAACACAGGTCTTGTGCTAACAGAAAAGTATTTTTTTGGGGGAAAAAATCTCCTTTACCAACTGCAGTTCCTGCCTCTGCACCCATAAAAACTGATTTGGAGAACAGAAAACTCTCTGGAACCAGCTTTCAGGATAGGGGTAGGGGAAAGGGGAAGGAGGTTTCTCTGCACTGGTAGTGCAGCATGAATGTGATGTCAGATTTAGGTCCATGCTTTTACACTCTGCTGATTTGTAAAGATTCTCAAGAGTTCAGTCAGCCATACCTTTTCCAGCCCTAATTGGAGATGTTGGAGTAAAGACTAAAACAAGGACATTCTGCAGGAAAGTATGAATTTTGTCACTGAGCTAATCTTGCACTGTCTTCTTAGGTACATAAAAAATTGCTGGACTGCATTAGGGGGAAAGTTCAGTGCCTTCCTCACTCACAGAATAGCTACTCAATTAATTGGGTAGGTAGACAACTCAATTAAAAAAGTGCAGATATGATCTACATTAACACATGCTTCAAATATAGCATAAAAATGACTCTGTACTAGAATGCATATTGTGGATGTAACAGTATGGTGTAGTCTTTTGAGTGTTGGACTAGATGTCCAGGATTAAAGTTCCCATTCAGTCATGGAAACCCTCTGGGTGACCTAGGCAAATCACACTCTCAGTCTAAGAGGAAGACAATGCCAAATTTCCTTGGAATAAATATTGCCAAAATAACCCTGTGATAGGTTTCTCACAAGTCAAATGTGTCTTGAACGAACAATGAACTGCATGCAATCCGGTTCCCATGCTAAACTGCCTTTCTGCTTTCCAACAAACCTACTGCAGGTGCAGCCAACAACACAGTTCATTGTGCACTGCATACAACCATGTGCCCTGGTTCCACCATGGCAAATGCTAAAAAAAATACAAAGCATCTATTCTGAAAGAGATAATGAATCTACTCCCACAAGATACAGCTAAATCTCCAATTGTCTTTATCACTTTGAGACACCCTCTACTGTGACAGGCTGTTACACAGCAATTTAATTGTGTCAAAACCTGCATTGTTATGTTATTGTTATTATTGTTATTATTATTAGGCAGTCCTAGTTACAGCACCTTACCCGCCATTTTGTATGTGCTTGGCTTGTGCTCTCAAATGGCAACATCACAGAAATCACTACAGGATTTTCCCCACCCCATGAAAACTGGAACTATTCAAAGGCTGACCCTCAGAGCCAGCTGCAGTAACCTGCAGCCCAGGGATGAAGGTGGGAATAATCTCTCAGAGAGTAGCCAGTGACAGAGACAATGCCAAAACAACTGAGGACAGCACCTAAACTGATTTGCAATAAACTCCAAGGCTTCTGCTTTCCAATAATTTTTTCTTCTAGGTTTTAAAAACATTTCATAGGTAGCCTGGCAATAGACATCTGGGCATGCATTTGGTTGTACATGTTCATTCTTCAATTTTTACTTTAACACAGATATCATCCTTTCCCAAAAACAAACATTACTTTCTATGGAACAAATATGTTTACTGTCTGGACAGCATTTTATTCTTGTGGGGTGTTTGAAATGCTCCTTCATTTTATTTTCTGTAGGGTTGGGAATCTCTGTGTGTGTGATACATGTGTTACAAAGGTCTCAAATAACCTAACTACATTGCTGTAAGTGTCATCGCCTTCCCTGGGAAAATGATGGGTTTTGCATCATTTTCATGAAGGAGGAGGCAGCACAAGGACCCACAAAATCATCCTGACATTTGGGAGACAAATGAACGGATGCTTGTACATCCCTAAAGATCAACAATTTTCATTCTCATGGTGGAAAAACACATGTACTACATTAGAGATGGCACACTTTTAAGGAGACACAGCCATCTATTTCCATATTTAGAAAATTGATAGATAAAATAGCTTCAAATGAACTCCTGAGAGATAAACACTTGACCTAAAGAACAAGGACATGAGTTCTTACCACATATAATTTGAGAAGGTTCACAGATGGCTGTTTGTCAGCCAACAATTGCAGCAGAAAGTAGCAACTTACATATGTGAATGAACCATCACAGATGGCTCAGCAGAACACTCCTCAAAATAGTAGGGATGTAAGTATTTTGCTATTTTGTCCTTGCATGAAATGATTAATAATAGCTCCAGTTTTCTCACTGCATAGAACAAAATGAATATTTCTGTGTAATTTTTACTCGGTATTCATATATCCCAAAATGTTTTGGGACATTATTATGTGCAGAAATGCATGTGCATTTTAACATATAAATCATGTTTTCTGCACAAAAACATTTTCCCAACACAAAAAATCTCATGTTTTTGTGCTAAATTTGTGAGATCTGTGCAAAAGCCCCTGTTGATTTTGCACCAAAGCATGTGTTTTTCTGACTTTTCACAAATTATGTTTTCATGCAACCCTTCCCACAGCTCTCTGTTCCCAGAAATAAACAGTTATCTTTTGTTTGCTTGTTTTGAGTGAAATTTCTCTCAAAGTAAACCAATTTTTCACAAAAAAATGTGTTTCTGTGAACACGATTTGTGTGTGAAAAATGTGGGCTTATGCAAAAAGCATGTCTGTACAAAACCCCATGATTTACACACAAAATACTTATGTGTATCTCTGTACAAAATAATTGCCAGAAACATCTAAGGGATGGGCAAATGCATGGTGAAAACTGTGTAAAATTCTTACTTGTGTGTTATTCTTAATCATTGGGTTTCCACTGAAGAGTGAACTCAGTTTATACATGCTGCCTCCAGGCACAAAGGCTAGTTCCCATATGCAGAATGGTCACTAAATCTTTCCAACATCAAATAGGTAGCAACTTCTTATGTTAAAAATCTATCATAGATCATATTTACAGCAACTGACCGTAGATATATCAAGAGATGTTCATGCATGCATGAACCAGCCCTCCATGAAACCTGCCATCTCATTTAGCAGTACTCTTAAGGGGGCAAGGTACCAATCCAAGATTCAAGGCAAATGGCTAGAAGACAAAACAATGGCAGAGCCCATATTATGAATTTTAGCAGCATATCTTGGAGTGTTATTCAAGCATTCCATACATGACAGAATAAAACTTAAACACTTCATCAAAACATTGCTTAGGAATGCTCTCTGTGTTTGGAGCAGACAATGACAGACAATCAAGGCTAATACACCTATCTAATTACATGTTGCTCTTTTCGATGTAGGACAAATGACGACAAGATGGTTTTGCCAAAGTAGAGAGCGTTTAGGTGATTAAATATTAATGAATTCCCTATTGCACTTTCCTCTCAATGACATCTAAATGGGAATCAGATTTCAAGTCTTGAGTGCTAGAAGAACATTTCTACTGTTTTTTTCTTCCTTTACCCCCCCCCCCCCCCAAATGCCCAGTGAACTTTTAAAATGTCAGCCAGCAGGGCTTTCAAATACATAATTTACTATTTTGTTGGCTGCTTATGAATGCATGATAATAAACTTCAGTCTGAATTCAGACTTGTAAATGGTGGATCAAGAATGTGGGAAAACACTATAAATTGATAAATGCTAGAGTGTTCCGGTACTAATTTTCGTCTAAGTAAGTACAGCAGTAACAGAAATTGCCGCCGTAGCATTAGATGGCCATAGAAAGTTGAAGCTGAGAAGATTCTGCTAATGAAAGAGCATAAAAAGTGTCTTGCTGGATTACACCACAAATTCATCTGGCTTTGCATTTTGTTTCTAGCACTGGCCCGTGATGTATCACTGGGAGTTCATATGCATGGGATGGCATGGAAGTAATAGTGCATACAAGGCACATTTGTTGAAGGAAAAACTACATTTGTACCACCATACTAACACAACTGCACCTCACTTCATCTGATTTTGTAAGCAAAACAGAGTTGGGATTTGTGAACACTTGTATTTGAAAACACAATTTTTCAAGCATTAGCAATACCAGGAACTACAAAAATAAGTGGCCAATTCATTTGGCTTATGAAACATATGGCAGAGCCAGCATGGTGTCCAGGTTTGAGTGTTGCACTACAGCTCTGGGGATCAGAGTTTTATTCCTTGCTTGAGCATAAAAGCCCATTGGGTGACCTTGGGCACATCACACTCTCAGCTTCAGAGGACTGGCAATGGCAAAACAGCTATGAAGAAATTTGCCAAGAAAATTCTATGATGGGTTCCTTAGGGCCAACATAAGTCAAAAATTGGAGGCACACAAGAATAACAACACGATCATATGATGCCCTCCTCTAGTTCACAATGTCAAAAAAGTAAAACCATTGAAAACCATAACGCATAAAAAGCATAACAACACAAGAAAAAATAGCAGAAAATCCAGCAGACTGTACAAGCCACATTTCACCTAAGCCATCAGTCCTCAAAGGCCTGCTGAAATGGAAGAGTCTTCGGCAGTTTACATACAGTATAAAGGCTGCCACCCTAACCTCTGCAGATCTTGTGGTTCAACAACTAAAAAAAAAACATTGCTGGGGTACAATGCTTTAAATATGTTGTATATGACACTTCACATCCTTCATGAGGATCTAAATATGTTTTTACAGTGTGCCCTCTGTATCTGCTGGGGTTTGGTTCCAAAATACCAAGAGTCTGTGGATGCTCAAGTCCTATTACATACAATGGTGTAATAAAAGGATGTCCCTTATATAAAATAGCAAAATCAAAATTTGCTTTTTTGGATTTTTTTTTTAATATATATATTTTCAGGCTGCGATGCTGGAGAAGAGTGCTGAGGACACCATTGACAGCCAAAAAGATGAACAAATGGGTCTTTGAACAGATCAAGCCTGAAATATCCCAGGAAGCTATGGGATAGAACTGGATTGTGATAGGACTGGAGTGTGGGTTTGGTGCAGCTTCCGACCTCTTAGGACGCATGCATCATTTAAATAGCCTACCTCCAAAGTGACCTGAAGCAGCTTTATTTTGGTCTGTCTGTTCAGACCCTAAGGCCCGTTACAGCCGGGCCTAATAGTACGGACTGGGTCCGTACTACTGTTAAAAGGGGCGTCACTTCTTGACGCCCCTAACCCTAGTACGGACCCAGTCCGTACAAAATAGTGGCGCCCATTCTACACAGAGGCCGCCATCACAACGTCACCACCGCGCTGCCTCCAAATGAGGCGGAGCGGATGTGATGTTGTCACACCGTGCCGCGCGAGAGTGCCTAGAGCACTCTTTCCGTGGCGCAAGAAGGAGCTTCAAGACGGAGCTCCTTCTGAGGTTTGCGTCGCTGGCACAGCCTTTAGATAGCTGCGCCAGGGACGCAAGGGAGAAAGGGGCCGAACGGCCCCTTTCTCCTCCTCCCCACCGCCATCGGGTGTCCTTGGGGCATGAAGCCCCAAGGACACCCCTTTCCATGCCGCGGGGAAGCAGCCTTTTGCAGCTTCCCCGCGGCCTGGAAAGCGGCGGGACGGGGCCTCGGAGGCTGCCGTTGTGGCAGCTGAGGCCCCGATAAAGTGGGGAAAGGGCCGCTTACAGGCCGCCCCAAACAGGCGGTTTGTAACGTGCCTGTTTGGCCACATCATGAGAAAAGACTACTTACTGCCTTTTGCTTTTGTGAATCACACAACAAGTACACAAGGGCCCCATGACTGATTTAAAAATGCAAATACCTTATCTGGTACTCATCCTCTACTTCACAGTCCCACATGTTCAGTCCCTCATGCCAGGGAGTAAATCCCAGAAGGACGCTGCCCATTGTGGACCAAAGACTTATATCCTTCATGAATCTTAACAGCAAGCACAGATATAGGATGGAGGATACTTGTCTTGGTAGTACTACATCTGAACAGGACCTTGAAATTATTGTTGATCAAAATTTGAACATGACCTAACAGTGTGATGTTGTAGCAAATAGGGCAAATACTGTTTTAGTCTCCATTAATAAAACTATATATTCCAATTCAAGGGTACCATTACATTATACACTGGCGAGGCCTCATCTGGAGTACTACATTCAGTTCTGGATGACTGATTCTGAGAAGAAGTGGATTCAGAGAAGGGCAACAAGGAAGCTAAGAGGTATGGAAAACAAAACAAACGAGGAAAGGCTGAAGAAACTGGGCATGTTCAGGTGGGAAGGGAAGACTGAGAAGCATCTTCTTTAAATATCTTAAAGATTATCACAGAGGGGATGGGCAGGTTTCTTCTCTGCCATCGCAGAGGATGGGCCCAGGTCTTAACAGTTTTAAGTCACAGGAAGTTAGATTTCAATTGAAAATGTGAAAAACCTTCTTGACAGTAAGAGGGGTTTGGTAATGGAAACAGTCATGTAGAGTGGTGGTGGGGTCTCCTTCTGTGGATGTCTACAAAAAAAGACTGGACAGCTACCAGATGGCCCTTTTCCAACATTATGATTCTATGATTCTGTATGACTGAACATAAAATTAGTGTGACAGAAGAGTTACGGGATGGATCCTTGCATGTGACCTTGTACTCTTTCCACATTGAAGTTCCTCCATTGGCTGTCATACCAAAGGCAAACTGAAAGCAATCACCTTGTGGTGTCTTTTCCTATAACACACAAATTATAGTGGGAAATGACTGTCTTCACTACTGAGGTGTTTTTCCCTTCTCCCCCATCCCCTCCCCTCCATTTATTTCTCTTTGAAACAAGGTCACAGCTTGCTATTCTATGCTGCATTCTGTAGGGGAGTTATAAGCTGTAATTTAGAGAAAAATCAGTGACATTCACTTTGGATCTGGCAGGCTATTCTTTTACAATCTTTGGACTGTGTAATGATCGCCATGGCCTAAATATTCATAATACTACAATTAAGCCAAATTGCAATACACCTTATTTCAGAATGTTCAATTTATATAAACCTATTTTAAAAAATGGAATTAGTAACTCAAAGGTTTTTTTTAACAAATGCTAAAAATGCCTTAAACCAGATGTCTTGCAAGTTTTTGTGTAATTTGAATTGGGCAAATTGCTTCTCTTTCTTTGTTTAAATAAATGGTGCTTTATTGAACTCCTGTGGCTGGATAAGGTCTATAAAGTTTAAATCTAGATCAGCTTCCATTTAGAATATGCTGTCAAGAGAAGTTTCTGTTGGAAATGCTAATTGACCCTGAACTATAGCCCTACATCCAGCTGCACTTATTCATCAGTAATAATATTTCAACCTACTCTAGCTTTTCTGGAGCTGTAATTCATCATGTTTTAAATTATAGATCAGCCCATTCTTCAGAGAGAAGATGCATTAGGGGGAAGCACAAAATGCAAACTCAGTGACTTACAATGTATTTTGAAGGCAGTGGAGCTTGAGAAAGTAAAATTTTGAACTACAAAACCTAGAATCCCCCAACCAAGATAGCGGCTTCTCCAGGCAGGATCAGCCACCAGTGGAAGTGGATGTTTCATCACTCAAGAGGGACTGCATTGCACTGAAAACTCTCTTTCTTCAGTCACAAAACACCATTGATCATTTGGTTTTAACTGGGGTCTTTGCCTAATGCAACACCTATATTTAATCTTTGTTTCTGCTGATATGCAGATTGTCCCATTGGTTGGTATTTCTGGTCCAAGCTGATACAAGAATTCATATGTTGTGGCTGGTGGAAGGAAGAGTTTGTGGAGTGCCTCAAAGCCCTTTGTCTATAGAGAAAGGGAATTGCTTCTCCATTTGACAAGGTGAAACATGGTACCATCACACCTCAACTTGATTCTTCCAAACTGCAGTTGTGACCCTATGTTTTGGATCTGTTGACCAACCATCCATTGCTTTAAAGGCTAGTAGGGGCAAAATATGTAGCCATGTTGATCAGTAATAAAGGTCTTGAGGGAAATCTCCCACTCCCATACACTTGCTGGAAAAACAACTAAAGCAAATTTATCTACTTATTAAAGCATGTATAATAGCAAATGCTCAAATGTGTACACACCCAACACAAAGATAGTGTATGAGTTGGTTATCTTTGTATTAAGCAAATAATGTAAGTAATCAGGGCACAAGACTACAGACAGAAGAGAACACCGAGAAACAGATGGTTTCCAATAGGAAAAGGGGTAAGACAAGGCTAATTCTTTTAACCGTATCTGTTGAACCTGTATGCAAAACATATTGTTTGGATAAAGAATAATTAGGATTGAAATTAGGAGGAAGGATTATCCTGTGATCATGTAATCATATGTATGCACAGGATATTTTGGAGGCACAATTCAGAAATACAGCACTGTAGCTTGGCAATATTCATCGGGCATATTGGAATTGAGGATTAATGGTATTGTCAACAAGACGTCTCCTGTGCCCCCAAAAATTCCACAAATGCTTCTCTTGTTAAAACTCCCTCTGATAATTCATCATCATCTGAGGCATTGTTATGGCCATCATCATGAAGATTATATACAATGGGTTCTCAAGGCCCTTCTGTCAGCACCTGTCCATCAGTCTCAATAATATTGTACAATATTACACCTACTGCGATCACAGAATTAATGTTTTTCTCAGCAACCATCAATGGCCCCCTAAGACATCTCCAGCAACTTTTTAGGTGTCCAAATGCCTGTTCTACTACATTTTTGGCCCTACTGTGGCACTTGTTATAATTAGTCTGTCGAGGATTTAGTGTCCCCTTGAATGGTGTAATTACTCATTGTTTTAAAGGGTATGCCACATCTCCCAGAAATAAGGGTCCTACTTGCTGGCCACACAGAGCAATTGTGGGGTTACCTGGCATATAAACCTCTCCCCTCACAGACTTGTTAATGGAGGAGTGTCTGAATATGAAGACATCATGATTAGACCCCACCCACTCAATAGCAATGTCCTTAAAATGATCGGAATGATCACATGTCCCTTGCAGATGCATGGTGTATTCCTCTGATCCCTGGTGCACTGGAGCAATAATCTCACAATGGTAACTGTCTACCACACCAACCACTTGTGGGAATCCAAGGCGGGATACAGACCGCCAATTTGGGGCGGTCTGGCCCCGCCCCTTTCCCCGGAGTATCGGGGCTTCAGCGGCTACACCGGCAGCCGCTGAGGCCCCGATCCGCCGCTTTTCGGGCTGCGGGGAAGCGGCAAAAGGCCGCTTCCCCGCAGCCAGAAAAGGGGTGTCCCTGGGGCTTCAAGCCTCAAGGACACCCCGCGGCGGCGGTGAGCAGAGAAAGGGGCCGCTTGGCCCCTTTCTCGTTTAGTCCGCTGGGCGCAGCCTTCAGACGGCTGCGCCCAGCGGACTAAACCCAGAAGGAGCTCCGAAATGGAGCTCCTTCCTGCTCCTTGTCCAGGGCACACTAAGCGCCCTGGCGCGGAGCTAGTACGTCATGGCCGCGCCGCCCCGTCTAGAGGCAGCGCGGCCATGACGTACTCACGGCGGCGGCCGTGCGGAAGGGCCGCCGCCGTTTAGTGTGTGTTCGCCACGCACTAGGGTTAGGGCGGTGCGGAAGCACCGCCCTTTCGTAACCCTAGTGCGTGGCGAACACGCACTAAACTGCCGGTGTGTAACCGGCCCAAGTTCCTCAAAGCCAGCCATAATCTGGAAAATATCAAAATGAATATTTAGTACACAGACATACATGGATCATTGTAGAAAAAAATCAAAAGCATGTGACTCACAAGTGAATAGCACTACCTTTACATACAACACTGGTGATGCATAAGTCAGTGGTGTAATGCTGTAACAATGTACAATACATACAATACAAAAAATGATTATCATTCATGTTTCTTCAGAACATTTCTGAACATGTACTATTGAAGAAAGCCTATCACCAGAGCAGGTCAGTGGAACATTATGTAACAGGCAGACCAAAGCAGGGCATAACTATCCACTTTATAGACAGAGATCCAAACCAAGATAGCATGATCTATCCAATGCTAGATTGAAAACCAAGACTGTAACAATTATAAGAATTTCAAAAATTTAAGAAGTACTAAAAAAAAATTCCAGTGCTGGCATATCAGCAGAGGACTGCACATGTGGTAGGCCAAAACGAAGCATCAGTCCTGTATTTAAGTGGGCAAGGGTCACTGTGCAAGCAACGAGAAAGGAACAGGCACAGGCAAGAATTAAATATTACAGAACGACACACCTACCTTCCTGTAGTCCCCAAGATAAACTGTTTTCTTTAGAACTAATTCAAATGCAAAAACAACTTGTATGAATGCCTTGCAGACTGTTGACTTCCCCACACTGAACAAGGAAGTGGTATTCCCATATGTAGCCCGGCCTGTTAGCATCCATAAAGTTATGGCGACCCACTGCTCAACAGATATTGCCTGTCGAAGCCGTATGTCTTGACTCAGCATATGTGGCCGCAGATCTTCCATCAACATGTGGAAAATTCTTCTTTGCATCCTAAAAGTCTCTTTCCATTTCTCATCAGACCGAACAGTGGAGACAAAAGTATAGTAAAATTCAACTGAGTGTGGATAAACCCACCACCTTCTAGGCATAGGCTCATAAAAGCAATGCGAACCACCCTTGGCACAGAAGTAACCATTACACAGGAACAGTAACAGCACATATTCCATTCTCTTCTGCCAGCTGTGGTGTTGCACCCTACTCCTTCTCTCCATAACTGCTGCCTCAGAAGCTCCCAACATTTTAGATTTTGTCAAAAGAGTTATTCAGCGCATGTATGCTCTTCACCACTGTTGGCAGATGTGCATGGTTGATTTCAGGCATGTTTGCAGAGCTTGCAAGACCAATAATAGTATGGGATCCATTGCTGCCCAATGAAAGCAACACCATGTGTGCAGAAATGATGACAGGATTCAAACGACAGTACAGGTCACCGCATTTGGGTGGAGTCAGATTATTGTTTTTGGGCATTGGCAAAATTACATAAATGTGATTACAGTGATGGACAGTTTAAAAACAAACCTGCTGGAAATTATTCTATTTAAATTGATTTATTAGTCAATGTGAACCACAAGTGGGTTATCTACCTCAGGAAATGGTTTAAATAGAATCTATTCATACATCAGTGTGAACCACAAGTGGGTTGTTTTAATGCCAGAAAATGTAACCGGGGCAAGTGTAGTGTGAACCAGGCTCTGATGTCAAATTGATCCATTGATTCAGATTGTAAACCGATTCATTTGTAAATGGGAATGAGGCCCTAATTAGGATGACTTTTGGGCTTTCTTATTTCTCCGTCTATCTCAAGTTCTTTAACATCCTGCCTAATAAACAGTTAAGAAGGGCTCAAAGGGGCACATTTTAAAATGGCAAGTAATAGAAATATATTTGTTGCTGCTGTTGCTCTGGCTACTGTTGTTACTAATGGGGCACATGGCTGTGGGTTGTTTTGTGTTATTTGTAGGCAGAGGATGTTGTTGTAGCTTGGTTTTATTTGCCCCTACTTATTTTTGTGTGTGTCAAAATGGTCACTATTCCAAGTTCTGGAAGGGACACAGAACACTCATAAGATGCCACTTGTGCACAGGACTTTAAATTGACCCTTCAAATTAAGCCCAAGAGCTCTTTTCAGGCCTTTAGAGGTTATTTATTTATTAATCATATCCAGTCACTTAAGTTCAAAAAACTGCAATAAAAGGAAATGAAGAGATGCAGTCCACTCTGGGTTTCTTTTATAAAATATATATTTTTATTAATAATATAACATACGTAATATTAAATTAAAAATTCTTATACATAGTATTAAATATACAATATCTTCATTCTTATTTCTATCCTTTTTCAAAATATACTATCATAGTTCCACTGAAATGTATTAATTTAATTTATCTCTATAACAAAGTGCACCCTAACACCAGTGCCTAATATCTTCTTTTTATTCTACTTTCCAAAATTGTAACTCTTTCTGTGGGAAGAGGAAAAAGTGTCACTTACATTGGGAGGTGAAAATTTCCTACTGAAATTTTTGGGAAGTTTGGATGATGGTATCTCCAACAGGTTCTTCCCACTTGTTCTAAGAGTGCGGGGAGGATTGTATAAGGAGATGTGTTCCCGTAAGTAACCCAGACCCAATCCATGTAGGGCTTTAAAGGTAATAACCAACACCTTGTATTGTGCCTGGAAACTAATTGGGAGCCAGTGTAGATCTTTCAAGATAGGTGTTATATGGTCAAGTCTCAAAGAACTAGTGACCAACCTGGCTGCCGCATTTTGCACTAATTGAAGCTTCCGAACTTGATACAAGGGTAGCCCCATGTAGAACGCATTACAGAAATTGAGACAAGAGATTACCAGAGCATGTACTACAGCTTCAAGGTCCCTTCGGTTGAGGTAGGGTCGCAGGTGGCGTATCAACCCAAGTTGGTACCAAGCACTTCTGGCCGTCGCATCCACTTGAGATGACAAATGTAGAGACAGATCCAGAAGTACTCCCAAACTGCGAACTTCCTCCTTCAGGGGAAGTGTGACCCCATCAAGGAGTGGTGGACAAATTTCCCTCCCTGGACCTAAGGAATCTATGGCAAGTACCTCCATTTTCTCTGGATTCAGCTTGATTTGTTTTTCCTTATCCAGCCCATTACTGACTCAAGGCAGGGATTCAGAGGGGAGAAGTCATCCTTAGTCACTGTAGCAGTCGGGGACATAGAGAAACATATTTGGGTGTCATCAGCGTACTGATAACCCCACGCCCCATGTCTCCAGATAATCTCTCCCAGCGGTTTCATGTAAATGTTAAATAGCATGGGGGACAGAATGGCATCTTGAGGGACACCAGATGTCAGCTCTTTCCTAGAAGAGCAACTGTCCCCCAGCCTCACCATCTGGTACCTGCCCAAGAGGTAGGGTTGAAGCCACTGCAGCGCAGTGCCTTCTATACCCAACTCCTTCAGGCATTCCAGCAGTATACCATGGTCGATGGTATCAAAAGCCGCTGAGATGTCCAAGAGCACTAACAGGGTCACACTTCCCCTGTCTGTGCCCAGATGGAGGTCATCGATTAAGGCGACCATGGCTGTCTCCACTCCATATCCCACCCTGAAGCCAGTTTGAAATGGGTTCAGATAATCGGTTTCATCCAAGAGAGCCTGGAGTTGGAAGGCGACTCTCGATCACCTTGCCCAAAAATGGTAATAGGGAGACCGGTTTGTAATTGGTTCTCTCTAGGGGATCTAGGGAGGGCTTTTTTAAAACCAGTTTCACCACTGCCAATTTTAACTGCGATGGAAATTTGCCCTCCCTAAAGGATGCATTGATTATAGATTGCAATAGTGTAGTCATAGCATTCCCTCCCTGGATGGTCAACCACGATGGGCAAGGATTGAGAGCGCATGTCGTCCTCCTTACGCTTCCAAGGAGCTTGTCCACTTTATTGGTACTTACAAACTCAAGGTGATCCAGTCTAACATGGCCCACGGAGTCTCTGGACACCTCTCTTACTGTTTCTGTGAAAATGCTGGCATCAAGATCAGCCCTTATCTGAGAGATTTTGTCTGCAAAAAAATCATTGAAAGTGTCACAGCAGGCTATGGTTGGTTGAAGCAAGGAGTTCTGGGTGGGAGGTGGTTGTTTCAGCTCTCTAACCACCCTGAACAGCTCTGCTGGACGGGACTCTGCAGACGCGATATGTGCAGCATCGGAAGAATTCTTTGCTGCACCTATCGCCACTCCACAAGACTTCAATAAGTTCTCAAGGAGTGTCTTGTCAGATAAGCGCTGATGTTTCCACCAGTGGCACTCTAGTCATTGTGCGGCCCACAACAAAACTGAAGAATGAAGTAACATTTACGCATATGAAGGAAGTTCTGATTACTTTAAAGTGGCTGGCATCTCTGCGACATCAGAAGTTATATGCTATGAATACCATGTTTTGTACTCCTGCACTTACCAGGCTCCTGGGCTTTACTTTAGATGAAAGGCCTTTAATTCAAGATGAAATATACAAAGGTGTGCATGGATGTTATAGCATTGCTTTGTAGTAGTCAACACAGACTAATGGAGCATGAATGTTATAAGGAATGCCTTTGACGGGACCCTCTGGGACACTGTTACACAACAGACCAAGAAAGCTTCCACTCTCACCATCTCAACTACCATCACCCTGGCCTCAGAAGGAGTCAAAAGGCTGGCACAGCTCTATCATGCCTAGGTTCACTAGCAGATTAAGGGTCCTTCCTCCATTTTTACACAAAAAAATGGGTGGGGATGACTGGTTGTCTCCACAAACAATCAGCACTACTTCAAACCTGGGGGAATTAACTTTTGCAAGAGGTTTGGGTCATCTTTGGATCATTTGCACCTTTTTATACCAGTACTAACTGAGGAGAATCTCAGGTTTTAGGTGAATTAAGAGAGGCGGGGTACAAACCGCCGCTTTGCGGTGCTCCCCCGCCGCCGCCATTTGCTCCGTGCGGGAGCCGCAGCAGCCAAACCGCGTGGCTTCCGCGCGGAGCAAAAAAGAAGCTCCATTTTGGAGCTTCTTGTTGTGGCGCCTCTATGACGTTGCGAGGCGCCTGGCGTGGACTCGTGACGTCATAGGCGCCGCGACACGTCTGGACGCTATGCGTCCAGTACGTAAAGATGGCGGTGCCCATCTAGAAGGGGCGCTGCTATCTTGTACGTATAGGATACGTACTAGGGTTAGGGGGTGCAGAAGCACCGCCCCTTCCTAACCCTAGTATGTATCCTATACGTACTATATGGCGGTTTGTATCCCGCCAGAGTTATATTTAGAAAAATGCAGAGTACAATCGCACACACACAAGGTAGCAGTTTAAACTGACACATCATGCAGAGCAAACCAAAATGGAAATATGGGAACTGGACAGCAGAGTGTTAGGAGTTTGCAAGGGGTTATAATCACCTGTTCAATAAGTAGATCATGGAAAGCTAAAATAGAGTAGTTCAGACTAGACTAGGATGTCTGAGGGTATTATAGAACATACACAGAGTATGGAAGGATGTGCTGGCTGTGGGCACAAAGCCTAGATTTTGGAACCATATTTATAGCTAATATTTTGCCCCAAGTGATGGACTATCTAGTAACAAAAGCTGAACATCTTTTCCCAGAAATCAGCGATGACATTCTGTACTAGTTGATGGCTTCAGTTTTAGTGTTATAAAAATAGTGGTTGAATTCAGGATATCCCTGAGATGGGGACATTCGGCTGGGAACATAACAGTGGGTAGGTAGAGAGTTGGCATACTGCTTTGGGTGCGAGGAGATCCTTTATGTCTAATTAACAAATTGTTAAGCCGTGGCTGAAAAGCAGGGTATAAATAAATAAATTATTATTATTATTATTATTATTATTATTATTATTATTATTATGAAGCTATAGCAATATTTAGTGTATTTTTCAATTATGTTTATATATGGAAAGAGAATGTAGTTTATGGTTTTAAAAGGTTTTTTTTAATACACACACACACACACACACACAAGAATTTTAAAATTCACCTTTCTGGACAAATATATCTGTTGGATTCCTGGGGTGTCTTATGTTTGTGTTTCCATATAGAAGTGGCTAGTTATAGATGTAGAATGCCCATGTTCAGTCTATCCACATTCAGTTGTTCAATTCTGCCATTCATTATAAGCTTTTCAGAGCCTATTCAATGTATAACATGACATGTGGAGATATACTTTATGCAAATCCAATGTGGAATCTGAGCCACAAATTCGTAATCTGTAATTATCTAGACAGAAGACATTGACTCTTAGAAACATGGAATAAAATGTATATAAAATAAGAAATCCTAGTGAGGTCAGGAATAATGATGTAGTAACATCATCTTAAGCTATTTTAGTTAAGAACAGAACTGGAACTGTTAACATTTCCTAATGGTCATTATAGTCTACTATTATATACAGTAATTTTGCTTTTCAGAGAGATTATGACAAATATAGTCATTATATATGTCTTGAAAACTAGTTCCTCTTCTCATATTTATAATGGCTACTTGACAGTGATGTTGCTATTTTCTGCCCTTTTATAGACAAGCACAGATTTTTGAAAATTTAAAAACATCAGTTAAGGTTTCTTCAGAACGATATTTTTTGCCATCACCATAAGCTCTATCTGGTATTCAGTTGGACTTGCTCATAGTCTTCCACCATCTGTCTTCCAACAGATCTTCTATCTGTCCTCTATTCCACATAAGAACTAAGCCGTTGTACATACCTTTGAGAGTTATTAAAGAAAATAGTTACTTAAAATTGAAACCTATAACTGTAGCTATAATGGCCACTAACTTTGGTGTTTGGTTGTCATGTGACTTGTTTGTCACTGAGATTTCAGTGCTAAAACATGAGCTTAAGGGAGGAACTTGTGTAGTCCCACCCATTTATATAGACATGAACCAGGAACGCTACTCAAATACACAGACAGAATGAGTGATGTATTCAGGTCTTTTACTCCAAGTCTCATGTCAAGTCTCAAGCCTCTATCTTCAAGTGTCAAGTTAAGTTTCAAATCATTGCAAGATACTCTCAAGTTAAGTCTCAAGTCTGGGAACCAATTTTAACATAAGAAGTTGGAGGTGGAGTATTTTTCTCAGAGGGGAACAGCAAATGTACTTAGGAAATACACTTGAAGTTTGCTCAGCAGCCTGTCTCTACTGCACATTGGAGGAGCTTTTGAAAAGTTTTAGAAGGATTCTTTCTCCTCAAACCCATTGCATTTGCTGTTCCTGTCCGAGGAACATGCCCCATGCTCTGGGAGCTGGCTCAAAGTGAATAATGTCAGCAAATCAGTCACTTTAAAAATACAAGTCATGAGTTGAGTCATGTCAGTACAATATTTATGGCCAAGGAGAGTCACTGACATGACTTGAGTCTGACTTGAGTTTGAGTCAGTTGACTCAAATATACAACACTGGACAGGGCCTGAACAGACAGGTCAAAATAAAGCTGCTTCGGGTCACTTTGGAGGCATACTATTTAAATGACACATGCATCTTAAGAGGCCAGAAGCCGCGCTCCAGTCCTAAGGACTGGAGCGTGGCTTTGGCGCGGCTTCCGGCCTCTTAGGATGCATACATCATTTAAACAGCATACCTCCAAAGTGACCTGAAGCAGCTTTATTTTGGCCTGTCCGTTCAGGCCCTAAGACAAGATCAGGGAAGGGAAGGAAGTGCACAAATCTATGATTCTAAATCTGAGCCCAGCCTTGATGGAAATGTGTTTGTCTGGCACAGACATGAGTATATGGTCACCGAGACAGAGGGGCTTATTGCACAGCTTTAAAAATCGACTTACCACTCCCAAATTGAAGTCTAATTTGGACTGCTATTGTATGGATTTTTGCCACCAATGCCGCTGGACATGTGCAGCCTGTGTACCTTCCAGATAGAATCTGAGTTCAGCTGGGAAGCTCCCAGCACCCACCTGGTGACATCAGCGGCAAAAGTCCATGTGATGGGATCTGGATGAAGCCCAAATTAGTATTCATTTTGGGAATGGTAAGTCGATTTTTAAAGTTGTGCGATAAGCTCCAGAAAGAGACATGAAGCAGGGGGGATAAATGTTGATATTATCTGTTCAATGCACAAACTAGTCTGATTCTGTTGAAACTAGTCTCATTACCATTCAGCAATAAGTAAGTAGATAGTGACAGGAATGGAAACATAATGGCAGCAAAAGTGGAAAATGTTCACACACATTCAACACACTCAAATGGAGAGAAAGAAGTCGGGGGGAGGGATGGCGGGAAAAGAGAACAATAATAAAAGTAAAGAGGAACAGAAACAGTTTCCATGCCAACTGATTGTGGAAAAGTATTAGAATCAGAGTTATATGCCTTTGTATATCTACACTTACTAACTGCTAGTTTGCATGTTTGCTGACTCTCTTCATTTTTTTCTTGTATCACTCTAATCTGCAGCTATTTTCTTCAGCCTTCTCTCTCCTCCTTTAGACTATGTATTTGCCTATGCTCAGGTATTGTGAGTAATGCTACCTTTAGATATTTTACAAAGAAAATTGAACTTATTTCTTTTCTCTGCTAGATCTTGCAGGTGGGTGGGTATGGTGTTGGTTATTGTTCAGCTTGTGTCTTGCCAGCTGTTTACTTTCCTTGAGATATCTACTACTAACTCTCAGATTTTCCTACAAGAAGGACATGAAAGGGAGAAAGAATGGACTCAGAATCCAAAGAAATCCCAGATAACTAAATACAATGGCAACCCTAGTCCAGAGTCAGGGAGAAAACATTTTGTGGTAGAACCTTGCAACCATTACTTGCAGCTGGAGAAGGATTAGAGCAATAGGTTTCACTCCTCTCCAAAGCACAGCACAAAATGACAGAGCTCCCTCACCTTTATTCAACTTAGAACTGGGTGGCAGGAGGGGGTAGCATCCTTGAACTTGTAGTTCATCAAAGAAATACTCAGAGCATACACTAAATATAGCATGACCAATGTCATGGTGCCATATTTTATTTTCTCTTGAACTTGAATCTCCAAAAGCCAATGTAATAGGGATGAAATCCTACCATTGACTTTTAAGCTGTACATGGAGAGTGGAAGAGTATATAATTTTGATGCCACTCAGCATTTCTTCTGAAGAAACAAATTGTACCATAAAGAACAAAAAGATGAATATTGTCATAATTAAAGCATTTCTTATTACATACAAGCCCCTTGGACTCCAAACAGAAATAGGAAGATATTTTTCACATCTTTAATTTAGTGTGCTTGAATTCTCTCAGCAAGAAATCTGTATTTCTGTGGGCATCACGTTATTTTATTTCATTTCATTTCGGAGCAGAGTAGAAACAACGCTGATCATCATAATAGCCCAAGTCTTTGGGGTTTCATAATAATTTAGTTCACATTTCATGGCAGCTTTGCCAATGTGTTGGCTTTCCTAACGAAAGGAAGATAAATGAATACAACTTCATAGGCTCTCTAAGCAACATTTTCAGACCAGAGCGCCCTTGCTTGAACATACCCTGGTGACAAATCACAGTCAATATGTTTATGTTCAGTGAGAAAGGAGCAGAAGAATGGAAGAGGATTTATTTGGAAGAGTGCCTTGTGGCACATGTAATTGGCTGGTATTTTTAGTGCCCTGTGAGCTGGTACCAGCTCCAGTGATGCACAATTTATCTCCTTTGTCCTTGAGTATTTCAGGAGTGGGTTGGAATCCAGCAGAACCTAGCAAAATTTACATCTTAATGAAAGATGGCAAATCTTTGTAATCAGAGAGTCTCAGAAGCAGTCTTGCCAACTGACCAGAAAATAACATGGACAAATTATTATTCTTTAGAGCCAATGGCCAAAGAGAAAGACCCAGAATGGCTCATTTTCCCATGCAGCTATAGTTCATTGCAGCTCCAGCCCAGCAAAAGAACAGATCCTTTGCATGTAAAACGTCTTCAGCTCAGATTGTAGCAGCCTCCCTCCCTCCCTCAGCTACCACCAACAGCAGTAAATGTGGCAGCTCTAGGTTACAAAAGGCTGCCATAGCTACAGTGGACTCTTGTTATATGTTGGGGTTTCAAGACCCCCCCCCCCATGTATAACAAAATCTGTGTATGCTCAAGTCCCATTAAATATAATGTCATAGCAAAATGGTGTCCCTTATAAAAAAGTGGAAAATCAAGGTTTGATATTTGAAATTTATACTGTTTTGGAACATTTTCAAACCATGGATGCTTGATTCCATGTATAAGAATCATAGAATCATAGAGTTGGAAGAGACCACAAGGGCTATCCAGTCCAACCCCCTGCCATGCAGGAAATCCAAATCAAAGAAGGGCCAACTGTATAGCGTTGGAAACTTTTGCTTCTGATTTGAATACCGTCTCCTCCCAGTATTGTTTAAAAGATGAACTTTTGTTCCTGGAGGCTTTTCTGAGGGACAAATCCTATGTTTTGTCAAAGAGGATCAATCTAAGAATCTGTAAGACTTGAAGGCCACAAAAGGATCCTGGGAGCCACATGGAGATCGAGGGATACACTCGCTCACCAGTTTTTAATGATTTCTAAATACAGCCAGCAGAAAATAGTTCTCTGCCGTAATTTTTTTTAATGGATTACTCAAAGCTTGAGAGCCCTCTTCTATGTACCATCAAAATAATTGCAAGATTGCAATTAAATCTTGACAGCAATAGTTAAACAGGCTCCTTAAAATATATAATCAAAAGTATGATTTGGAAAATCTGTAACTATGTGGTAAGGCAAACAAAATGGACTGGCTTTGCCCACACTTTGTGTGAAAAGCTAAATTGTGGTTCTGAAGAAACCTTAATTGATGTTCTTAAGATTTCAAAAATATATGTTTGTGTATAAAAGGGCAGAAAATAGCAACATCAGTGTCAAGTAGCCATTATAAATATGAGAGGAGGAAATAGTTTTCAAGACATATATAATGACTATGTTTGTCATAATCTCTCTGAAAAGCAAAATTGTTGTATATAATAATAGGCTATAATGACCATTAGGAAATGTTAGCAGTTCCCAGTTCTCTTCTTAACTAAAATAGCTTGAGATGATGTTACTGCATCATTATTCTTGACCTCACTATGACTTCCTATTTTATATACTTTTACTCCATTTTTTTAAGAGTCAGTGTCTTCTGTCCATATAATTTCAGATTAAGAATTTGTGGCTCAAATTCTACATTGGATTTGCATACAGTAAATCTCCACATGTGGTGTTATGCATTGAATGGGCTTCTTATATTGAATGGCATAACTATAGCTATATAGAACTAAGACACTAGTGACTTCCTCCTTACTGGTGATTAATTTCCTCTTATTGTTAATATTTCCATTAAACTATAATATATCTTCTTACACCTAGTAAACATTCCAACCTAATTCTCTTAGCAAAACTCAGAAGTGATATTTGTCCCTGATAAGATTACATAAAATAAATAATCGTAGAATCTTAAAATCACAGAACTGGAAGAGACCACAGGGGTCATCCAATACAACCCCCTGCCATGCAGCAAACAATCTGACCACCTGGCATGCAAAGCACTCCCAAAAGCTGGACATAAAGCCTATGTTTATAAACCTCCAAAGAAGGAGACCCCACAATGTTCGAAGGCAGCAAGTTCCACTGTCAAACAGCTCTTACTGTCAGGAAGTTCTTCCTAGTCTCTGGGTAGAATCTCTTTTCCTGTAATTTGAATCCAATGCTTCATATCGTAGTCTCTGGAGCAGCAGAAAACAAGGATGCTCCATCCTCAATATGGTATCCCTTCAAACATTTAAACATAGCTATCATATCAACCTTCTTTTCTCCAAGCTTAAAAAAAAACAGCTTTCAAAGGCACTCCTCATAGGGACTGGTGGTTTCCAGGCTTTTCACCATTTTGGTCACCCTCTTCTGCACACGCTCCTGTTGTCAGTATCCATTTTGAATTGTGGTTTCTAGAACTGGACACACTATTCTAGGTGAGGTCTGATGAAAGCCAAATATATTGGCATTATTACTTCCCTTGATTTAGACACTATGAACTTTACTGCATTAAAGTTGGAGCGGTCCTGCTGCGTTCCAAACCGGACCATTCTGGGAATGAGAGGCAGCGGGGAACGCATTTTACTGCACAGCAGGAACACCGCCGCCAACCGTCCTCAGCCTCTTCTGGAAGTGTTCCAGAGGAGCTTATTTTCGGGAACACTTGAATATTTTTTTAAAAAATCTAATTAAGACTTGATTAAAATTGAAAATTTAACTATCTTGGTAAGAATGTTTAGGTTCTTGATCAGAAGAAATACCTGAGGATTTTTTACAGAAAGGAAGGAAGGAAGGAAGGAAGGAAGCCGTGCAATTTCCCTGTTTTTCTCTGTACTCGTGGCTATGTGTCAAATGTACATGTCTGTGGTCAAGTGTGGCTGCCATAATACATCTGATTAATTGAGCTCTGCTTTATGAAACACAGGATTCAATAAAACTGTTGGTCTTTAAGGGGCCACACATTCTCATTTTCAACTCACCTTAACTATCAAGATCTTATTCCCTGGCTGTGTAGCTTAATACTACACAAGAATAGCTGTGCTACAGTACTGGACTGTGCTATTGTGCAGCCATTGGTGAAATGGAAGTAAACCCATGTGCTCTCCTCTTGTGCAACAATCATTTCAATTCCCTTCTCACTACCACAGCCTGCATTACCAAATTTCTGAGGCAATGCCCCAAGGGTTGCACAATGAACAACACTGTTACTGGGTATGCATAGGATGCTTCTCATTGGCAGCCTCTAAGAAAGTCCAATCACTTGCACTATGGTATTTACACCAGCTTAATGTGTATATCATGAAAGGATATGGAATGCCTTTAAAGGCACGTGAGTGTCAACATGTCCTGCTTACCTCTACTGAGGGCAGCATAGCAGGGGAATAAATAAAGGAATAGTGCAGAGTCCAGTCCAAAGGTCACACAATACCAGTCAGTCTGTCACAGCCAAGGACAGAGGCAAGAATGTAGTCCAGAGGTCAGATAACCAGAGTCATGAATCCAAGAGCAAGGGACACAGGAACAACAAAGCTGCAAGACTGGTTGTCAGCTGCAAAGAACTTCTGCAGCTGGAGGTCTTTAAAAAGGCCTCTGCTTCTCTCAGATAAAACCTATTAGCTCTCCTCTTGGCTTCTTGCCTGGAAGAATGCCTCAAAGACTCCTCGACCTGTCTTCACTCCACAGGTCCTAGCACCTGCAGCCTGGAGTCTACAGAATCTATTTCTCCCTCTGCAGCTTCCTGTGTCTCCTCTGAGACTTCTGATCCAGGCAGCCCCAGATCTGCCCCTGTCTTAATCTCCTCATCTTGTATCTGTGGGTGGAAAAATGAAATGCACAGATATAGGATGGGTGACACCTGGCTGAATAAAACTACGTGTGAAAGGGATCTAGGAGTCTAAGTAGACCACAAATTGAACATGAGTCCACAGTGCAATGTGGCAGCTAATAAGACCAATGCGATTTTAGGCTGCATCAATAGAAGTATAGTGTCTAGATCAAGGGAAATAATAGTGCCACTGATGCTGGAGAAGAATGCTGAGGATCCCATGGACAGCCAAAGAACAAACAAATGGGTCCTAGAGCAGATCAAGGCAGAAGCCTCCCTTGAAGCCAAGATAGCCAAATTGAGGCTGTTGTACTTTGGACACATCGCGAGAAGAAAGGACTCATTGGAAAATATAATAATGCTGGGAAAGGTGAAGTGAAGTAGGAAGATAGGAAGGCCAGGTGCTAGATAGATAAACTCTATTAAGGAGGTCAAGGGTATGGGTTTGCAGGAATTAAGCAGAGCAGTGGAGGACAGAGGGACTTGGAAATGTCTCACCCATACAGTAACCATGAGTCTAGATCAACTTGAGGGCAGTTAACAAAACAACAAAAAATGTGTATAGGACACCAGTCTATTGTATCCTCCCTGACAATATACCAGATCCTATTTCTATGTATCTTGGAGAGAAGAATCATTGCAAGACAATCATACATACAATCATAATTGTATATGAGTTTTATAGCACTGTCTGAAAGAGACAGGATTATCAAGGTTCCCTCCCCCCCTGTGGACAGCACAATTGTTTCATTGATGTTAGTTCTTGGTATCTTTTGTTATCAGGACCTTCTAATATTTCTGTGTGATACCCAGTCTAGGCAAACCACTGAGATAACATATGGAATAAATGCTATATAAGTAGAAGCTAATGCTGTAGCAAAAAGAGATTAGGAAGATGCAGATATCATGAAAGGTAATTAAAATGAATTCCAACTGATGAGGCTTACCCTGATACAAACTATATTTGAGGCAATAAATAAGTACAAGCCTTAACAAGCCTTTTTATGAGATAAGGAAGACTGTAAATGACTTTTGGTGGGGAGGGGGGGTGGTGGTGGCAAAAGTTGAACTTAAGTATTTAAATTATCTTTTATCATGACTTTGCAATAGATGCAGCGAGGAATAGCTTAGAATTCAGAGATAGTTAGGAATGGATACATAATGTGACAATGAAAGAAGGTATTGAGCCAGCTTGATTTCTGTTCTTACAAAGAACTATTTTTAATAAAGAAACGGTTTCTTCTTGTTGATGAAAAATAACTGTGTAAGTTATTTCATTCAGGGAGCTGCACAAGTCTCAGCTATACACTGTCAAGAACTCTGAAAATAGATACATACACTTGTCCATGTTTGGAGGCACCTTAGGGACCCTATAGTGAGATCCAACCCACCAATGGCCCTGCCTTTCCATGGTGGAGGCATTATGTGCTTCCGTAAGGCAAAGGGATATGATGATGGTAGCAGAGCTATTGGTAGGGTCTCCTGTGTTGGACTGGCTTTCACAGAGGAGCCAGGATAATAAATCAAAGAGCTACTGGATAGCAGCAGCAGTGTGTGTGTGTGTGTGAGAGACAGTGGAGAATTTCTCAGAGACAATGACATTGGTACATAGTTGACACTTGTTAGTACTGTGCAGAAAGAAGCACAGTAAACCCCCTTAATTTCTTTTATCATGAAAGCCCTGTCATGAGACAAATGAAAATGAAACAAAAATGTTATTGACATGCTCAGAGGGAAAAGGAAAGCCCAAAACTGCATAACACATATTACAGCAACATGGAACCTGAGAAGCATGGATCAGTGGAAGCTAGACATACTTAAACAAGCAATGGAATGTATAAACATTGCAGTACTACAATACCTTAATATTAACACCTGGAGGCCAGGGCTTGTTGCCACTGCCACTGCCGCACTATGCTATATTATTGATAGGGACTCCTGTTTCTGTGTAAAATCATAAAGGGCAAAGTTATAAAGCTGAACACTGAAGTAAGGATAGTTCAAGCCATTGTATTCCCTCATCACCATGTATGGATGCTGAACAATGAAGAAAGCAGATAGAAAGAATATAAACTCATTTTAGATGTGGTGCTAGAGAAGGCTGCTGAGGATATCATGGACAGCCAGAAATTTTTAAAATAATAATAATAAAGAAAGTTGAGAGCAGATCAGGCCTGAGCTCCCCCCTGGAAGCCAGAGTGACCAAAGTGAGACTGCCATACTTTGGCCACGTAATAAGAAGACATAATTCACTGGAAACAACAATAATGGTTATTTTAAAAAGTGGAGAAGTAGCAGAAAGTAAGGAAGACATCATCATGGAGCTTGCAGAATCCAAGCAGAGCAGTTGAAGACAGGAGAGCTTGGAGGTATCTCACTCATAGGGTCCACATGAGACACTCAACTGGAAGACTGTTAATGTCTGGGATAGTGGCCAAACAAACAGTGCAAAGCAAGTCCAGAAGCACAAGAGGTATTATCAAGAGGATTTGTTGAGAGGTCCAAGGTCCAGGGTATCAGATAGGCAGGTCAACACAGGGTCATGAAACCAAACTGCCATGGATACTGTGGATCCACTGTACTGACAGAATGTTTTTATTAACACATCATGTTTAAAAGCATAAAACTATATGCAAGAGGAAAACATTACAAAACAACAACATCATTTTTGAACCTACATGAGTCTAACCAAACTAATCATATACAAACAAAAATCCATCAGTGATACCTTTATTGGCCAACCAAAATGCACAATATACTTGTTACAAGCTTTCAAAGCTCCATGGACTTCTTCATCAGGCAAGATGTTACAAACCAAACAGGAGGAAATATCAATTGGAGATGTTAGTCAAATGCCTGCATGTTGTTTCAGTCCTTAGTAAAGATGTTGTGATGGGGAGGATATATTTTATGCACACAGGCTCCTCCTCCTCTTGGCCACGCAGCAATAGGGAGATTTTCAAAGTCCAGAAAATTTAAAGTCCATTTGCATCTCAATAGGAACCCCTCTTTTCCAATCCAATATGCCTCTATTTCAGTGAAGTCACAGGCCTCTTTGTAGGCAGAGAATATTGGATTCCTCAAGAAGTCTCCATGTTTTTGCATCAAGAACATTTTGGTGGTGCAGAGGTAAAACATGTGAATTCAGTCCAAATTTAAGAAGAAGAAATGGTTATACCTTGGTTGAAGTCCCAGGCCACAGGCTACTCTTCATTGTTGCCCTGCTGCAGCTTCAATGCGGTATCTCACATTACAGAATCATAGTAAGTAATCAGAGTAAGACTACACAATTAACAAAATGCAAGAGACATGCTAAGAAAATATATAACTTCCAACTCTCGGGTAAGTGGTTATGATTAATAATTCTAACCTAAAATAATAACACAATTTGACTAATAAATATGTGATTATCATCTGACTTCTACAATATTTAATGATTCATTTAAAAAATTAAACAGCAACAAATGCCTCAAGTGTACAGGTGTTTAACTTATCTTTTTTACATTCCAGAGCATCTGGCATTCTTCCTAGACTGAAATTGTTATTGCTTTGCCACTGAGGCAGGCTTTCATTCACACATCTCTAACTGCCTGCATTAAATCTTAAGCCCTATATGTGATATTATGGTGATTCTGTACTTTTTAAAGTTATATGAGCAGGGCTCATAGTTGACAACTGGCCTGTAACAGAAGGCATTTCACTAAGGGATAACTGCAGCAAAGAAGGTACTCTTTACAAATGGGCCACACTCCTTGTCCATGTCTATATACCAGATTTTTGCAAGTCTATGGCATCATGATGACTTCCCTCATGCTATCACTTAATCTTGGTCTATAGACCTCCTCCTCTTGGGTGCTAGTGACCAGATAATCCTATCCCCTGGGATTGTTGTTATTTCATTATTCTGTGAACTGCAGAATTATATGGTATTTCTAGAAAGGAGCAGGATTGATTCACAAATACAAAACATAACTTTCCTTTTGAGCAAAAGGGCGAAGGATGGAAGAATTTAGCAAATTAGTTCTGACAGAACAATGAATAATGATGGTTATACAAACTGATAAAAGAAAAACCTCTTACTGAAATAAAATTTGGACAAAGGAGGATTTCAATCAAATATGAAAATACGATATCAACTGTGTCTAAAGTCCCAGGAGGCCATTTGGCAGTTGGTGAAAACTTGATTTCTTGCTTCCCCTACAGATTTAGCTTCTTTGATTGAAGCTTTCCAGCTCTTTTTGGTCATTGATCCAACTGATTACAGCTGAAGATGTTGAGTAAACAAAGCTGCACAGTACACCATTCTGACAAGGACTCAGCTAGTTTGTAATCAAGACTATAATGAGGGATTTATTTTTTCTTTTCTCACTGGGCTTGCCTGTCATTACATGTTCATTAAGGAATAATTGTCATTGATCGACAGCCCTAAATATGGATGATGGTAAGAGAAATGGGGCTATTAGACCTTCACCATTTGAAACAAGTGCATGCCACAACCAATAAGATATATTAATGAGAAGAATTAAACTAAAGGAGAGA
Source organism: Sceloporus undulatus (assembly GCF_019175285.1). Taxonomy (NCBI): domain Eukaryota; kingdom Metazoa; phylum Chordata; class Lepidosauria; order Squamata; family Phrynosomatidae; genus Sceloporus; species Sceloporus undulatus. The sequence continues at coordinate 39,611,674 of NC_056528.1, read as the reverse complement.
TACATTATGGACCATTTTCCTGTCCTATTTTATTTATGATTACTGTCAACTTTGTAGCTTCAGCAGAGACCTTCAGGAGAGAGAAGATAACCGAGTGAAACATATCCAAGACCTCAGGCTATGTTGCTTGAATATTCCAACCCTCAGCTGCTGATGGTCATAATTTTTAATGCGGCAGACATAATTGGGCTACAAGATTTAAGATTACAATGATGCAATTAGTTTTATGACCTTTCCGTTTCTTACGTGTCCTTAAATGCTACTTGCTCAAATCCTGTTTCTGCCTTGGAGTTCTTTCTTTCTTTCTTTTAATCAGGTAAAGAAACTTTAAGTCCAAGGCAGTCTTTTTCAAAAGATTCAATTCTGAAGTCTGTAAACTGTACAAGCCCTTTTTGGAAATAACACTTTGAGAAGTGAACATGAAATAGATAATCGTGTTATATAGAAGTATTCCCTCCTCCTCCTCCTCCTTCTTCTGAGTTGGGCCATTTTCTTTTTATGAAATTCCATGTTATACAGAATGATAATACAAGTAAGATTTAATCCATTGGACTTGAAAACACGGAGCTTTGTTACAGTCTGAAACTTTTTGTGTGCATGTGTTATCTGTCGTCAAGTCGTTTCTGACTTAAGAAAAACTTAAGGCACACTTATCATGGGGTTTTCTTAACAAGATTTGTTCAGAGGAGGTTTCCCATTGCCTTCCCCTAAGGCTGAGAGAGTGTGCCTTGATTACATCTTTATTGCCTTCTTTTAAAAGATCCCAGAAGCCAGAGTTCTGGAACTGAACCCTATAAGTATAGCTTCCAAGATGCTTTGGAGAAAATATAACAGTTAAATTGGTATGAGATTGGTGTCTTTCAGAAATAGTGATTAATTAGGTGGTGCTACAAAATGTCAACAGGGCTTTTCAAAGGCATCAGTATTCTAATGTAAGGGTAGGCAAATGCCTCCAGAAGTTGTTGGATAACTATGCCCGCTTACAACATTGGCCAGGACAGATGGGAACTACAGCCCAACAATACTGGGAAAGTTAATATTCCCTATTTGTGTCCCAGAGCACATTCATATCAGTCTCTAGGCAAGGGATGTGGAAAATTTGACCCTCTTGGTGTTGTTGGACTGTAACTTCCACAAGCCCTATCCAGCAGAGAAATGATGATATATGCAGTCCAACAAAATATGAAGGATCATCCTTTTGCCATCAGAACTCTAAACTCTTGGGTTTAGAGCTTCCTTGCTTGAACTCCTTCTTTTCTTATTGCCTTTAGCTTTATTGATGGAGAGTGGAAGATCCCCCCATCCCCCATTCCAAGTCACCATAAATCAGAGAAATTCATATCATTCCATTTCATGTGCCATATTATGTTCCATATCACATGATGTTTGCAAAATATGTTCCATATCGCTCATGCTCTCATGCATCTCAAAGTTGTTGTTTCTGGTCCCAGGCCCTTCTCAGACTCCCTGATCCTTCCCTCCTTCCCCCCATTTCCCCATCAAGCTTGATGCGAAAAATATTTTTCCTGTTCCTGGGCATTTCCAGGGCCAACACAATGCCTACTCAAATTCTTCCATCCTTCCCCATCCCCAAAAACCAAAACCTGGAGTGGACTGCTGATCACTTCCAGTGTTGATTTTCTGGGTTGATCATATAGCAGTCAAAGGTAATTCCCTTACTCAGCCTTGTCAGTTTCATTGGTATCTTTAGTTATAACACTAGGAATAAACTGGTACTGATCAGCATAGTTTGTATGGCCACAAATGGTCTGAATTCTGTTAGAAGTCCTAAGCAGACTAGATCAGCTAAATTAATTACTGAATGGAGAGCGAAGACACAGATAAACCCAACTAATTCAATGGGTGTACTCTACTTGGGACTATTATTGTGTTAGAAGTGTCTACTCCAATGAGGAAAGCAGTGTAGTAAAAAGCATCATAGAGAGCCAGTGTGGTAAAGTGTTGGGCTATGATTCTGGAGACCAGGGTCCCCGCTCAGCCATGGAAACCCACTGGGTGACTTTGGGTGAGTCACATACTCTCAGCCCCAGAAAACTCATGATAGGTTCATCTTAGGGTCACTATAAGTTGGAAGTGACTTGAAGGCACACAACAACAAAAGGAAACAAATGACAAGTGGGGTGATAATGGCATTATATGCAAAAATCGGGGATAGAATAAAAATTGCTCTGTTTTTGATTTTTGATTCATATGCACGGTCAAGATTATCAAATATGAAGCCACAACATAATGAGTCACTTCTTCACATTTCTAAGCCAAGAAGGGACTACTAAAACAATAAAATAATAAAAGTCCAAAGCAAGTATATTTCCTCATGTGTGCTAATGACACTTCACCCCAAGTTATTAAAATATCTATCAAACCTTTATTTTCCCCATCTTTCATTATGTCCATAAGTGTCCTTAAAATGCTACACTATTGTTTGCTAAAAAAAAGATATGAAAACAGAAGGAATTGTTTAAAATAGTGCAGTGAATGAGACTCAGGCTGCATGCAAGACTTCCAATGTAATGGTCTCCTGTAAATCTTCAGGGCAGTCCTTGAATCCTAAGAGGGCCCATCTGCCAGGTTCTATTGTCTTGTCCAGATGATGCTTTAACTTAGAAAGCAAATATGGGTCATATCAAAGTCCAGATTGTTGTGAGGAGAGACAATAAAAGAGAACTAGAAACACAGCTAACATAGGATGGATATAATTCACTTTGAGGGAGACAGTGGTCCTGCCCCAGAACATGTCACAAAGCAAATCTAACTATTTGGAAAATGCCACATCACACGTATGCCTATTTCCCCACTCTTGGATATGTAACTACCTCACATAGCTACAAAAATTGTGTAATACTTTAATGGCCATAGCACCAGCTGATGAAATAGTGGGATTTGTAGTTTATTGTTGTCATTCTTTAGTAACATAGAATCATAGAGTTGGAAGAGATCCCAAGGGCCATCCAGTCCATCCCTATTCTTTCATGCAGGAACTCTCAATCAAAGCATTCCCGACAGATGGCCATCCAGCCTCTGTTTAAAGACCACCAAGGAAGAAGATTCCACTACACTCCAAAGGAGTGTGTTCCACTGTTGAACAGCCCTTACTGTCAGGACATTCCTCCTAATAATAATAATAATAATAATAGGATTTATTTGTATGCCGCCCAATTACTGGGAATCTGAGCGGCTTATAACAGAGGGGATAATAGATGGTTCCCTGCCCTCAGGCTTACAATCTAAAAAGACACGACACAAAAGGAGAAGGGAGTGGTGGTGGGGAATGGGATCAGGTCCAGCATTCTTCTCTCCCTCTGAGTCCTGGACCAAGGCAGATGGACTGGAGGGAGGGCTCTTCTTCTTTAGGCTAGCCCTGATGGAGCTGGGCCTGCCTGGTCAACACCCTCATTGGCCAGAGGATGGCAGTTATGGAGGGAGGAGTCTCTTCTTCAAGGCTAGCCCTGATGGAGAGGTGGAATCTCTTTTCCTGTAGCTTGCATCCACTGTTCCGAGTCCTGTTCTCTAGAGCAGCAGAAAACAAACTTGCTCCCTCCCTCCTCAATATGACATCCCTTCAAATATTTAAACAGGGCTATCATATCACCTCTTAACCTTCTCTTCTCCAGAGAATAAAAGGCTCTAGTGCACCACACTGAACCATAACATTAGAGGATTCTAAGTAAATCACTAGACACTTCATAGTGTTCCCCAAATTTCTTGGAGATAAGTTGAAACCAGTGGATCAGTCTCAGCAGCATGTACATGATGTTGAGTTCTGTTTCCTGGTTTCCACTGACACATTCTTAGCATAATTTCAAGTTAACTTTAGGGGGCTTTCATTGTTTACTCTACTTTTACCTGGAAGCTAGATGAGAGTTTAAATTCCCTCCTTTATTTTAATTTTCATTGAACAGATTAAAATAATTAAGTGCTTATTAGCTTGGGGCTTGCCTTTTTCTTAAGAGCCTTCTTATATAATTGGCAAGCTGCCATTGCCTCCTTTCCCAACTGCCACTCAGTTTATGTGCTCTAAAGGAGAATAAAAGGCCATTGCTTTAATCATATAGGGAACAAGTCTTGTTGACCCAGCCATCAGTGCTGAGAAGGCTAAACACTCTCTTATGACTAATCCTTCATCATAAACAACAGCTAATAAATTAACGTGCAACAGAAATGCTAAGAAACATACAGCCAAATGTAGGGCAGTATCCTTCTTCCCCTTGAATTTGACCTTACCTATTAATAACATAATTCATTACATGAAATGCCTTTATTGATCATTTTCTTTTAAGGCTTCATAAGCGTTCCATCTAAAATTCAGTCCACTTTATTGCCACATATACTTGTAACTGCACTCAACTATCAGGCTATCTGTCTTACAGGGGTCAAGCATCCTGCTCTACCAGAGGCAGTCCTCCATTTGAATAGCTATCAAAAGGACACTTTTCTATTTGAAGGTGTCCTCTATTTGACAGTGTTATCCACCCCAAGTCCCATTTGGACCAATGGAATTCTGCCAAAATGCAGTGCCTTGCTATTGTGTGCCTTTGAGTCATTTCTGACTTATGGAAACCCTAAGACAAACCTATCATGAGGTTTTCTTGACCAGACATATTCAAAGGGGGTTTGCTTTTTTCTTCCTTTTCACTATTCATACTCTTCACTGTGCTTACTCTTCTTGGTGGAGGAAATTCTATTCTTCTAGAATAGTAGCACTGGGACCATAACATGATCTGGCAGAACACTCATTTTGTGTACAGAACATGTTGGATTCAATTCCATGAATCTGTAGTCAAAAAGAGTCAGAGCAAGTGATGTAAGAGACCTTGTTTCAGAGAGCTACCACAAATTGGATCACATTATATTGGGCCAATTATCTGATCTAGAAGGGCAGCCTCATATAATAATAATAATAATTTGTTTTATTTATATACCGCTATTCCAAAGATCATAGCGGTGAACAGCAAGTAAGCTAATTAGCACTATACCGCTATTCTCAGAAGAGCAAGAAATTTTACTTACTGATTTATATCCCACTTTCTCCCATGTGGTATTTAGAGTTATTTATGATATATGTTAAAATAAAAATAGCTAAAACCGTATGTAGTGCAAAAGCTTTAAAAACATTAAGCCATCATTCCATTTAAAACACTACCTTTAGGTCATTAATTCAAAGCAATTAAAACAACACATTCTCTCGGAGTGTGGTGGAATCTCCTTCCTTGGAGGTCTTTAAACTGAGTCTGGATGGGCATCTGTCGGGGATGCTTTGATTGTGTTTTCCTGTATGGCAGAATGGGGTTGGACTGGATGTCCATTGTGGTCTCTTCCAACTCTATGATTCTACAGACAGGCCAAAATAAAACTGCTTTGGGTAACTTTGCAGATATGCTGTTTAAATGATGCATATGCCCTAAGAGGCCATATGCCATGCCAAAGCCATGTGCCAGTCCTAAGATGTATGTGTCATTTAAACAGCATAGCTCTAAAATGACCTAAAGCAGCTTTATTTTGGCCTGTCTGTTTGGGCCCTATGGCAGGATAGAGACCGCCCCTTTGGGGTGGCCTGCACCTGCCCCTTTCCCTGATGGATTGGGGCCTGAGCTGCCACAGCGGCAGCCATAGAGGCCCTGATCCGCCGCTTTTCCAGGCCTTGGGGAAGCAGCAAATTGCCGCTCCCCTGCAGCTTGGAAAGGGATGTCCTTGGGGCTTCATGCCCCAAGGACACCCCGACAGCGGTGGGGAAAGGGAGAAAGGGGCCGCTTGGCCCCTTTCTCTCTGTATCGCTGGTGCAGCTGTTTAAAGGCTGTGCCAGCGATACGCATGCCATAAGGAGCTCCGAAACGGAGCTCCTTTCATTGCTGCTGAAAGGGCACCACAAGCACCCTACAGTGGTGCCATGATGTGATGCCTGCGCCGCGCCATTTGGATGTGGCGCATCTGTCACATCAAAATGACGATGCCCATGTAGACAGGGTGTCGCCATTTTGATGTACAGAGTACGTCCTAGGGTTGCAGGGCATCTGTAAAGGATGCCCCAAGGCAACCCTAGTATGTATCCAGGCCGGCGCTTTGAGCTGGTCTGGATACCGTCCATATTACATTTAAAAAAGTACAGCACACCCATTGAACATCCTTCTGCTGCAACCGGTTGAAGGTCTTTACCCAGCAAAGAGAGACCAGAGAGGGGACTAATTGAGCCTCCCACGAGAGGGACTCCCATAGCCTAAGAGGAGCCACCAAGAAGGCTCTCTCCTGTATCCTCACCAGACAAGTTTGGAAGAGTGGTGGGATGATAAGAAAACCTTCCCTCAAAGATCATAAGATTTGGATAGTCTCATATGGGTCTCATAGAGCTTCAGAGAGCAAAATCAGCACTTCAAATTGTGTTTGGAAAGAGAGCAGCAGCCAATGAAGCTGTTTCAGCAAGGGATTTATATGTTCCATATAATCAGCCCAGCTCAAAAGTCTAGCTGCAGACCTGCTGAAGTTTCCAATCATTTTCCAAAGGCAGTTCCACGTAGAGTGCATTACAGTAATCCAACTGGGCTGTAATGAAAACATGTGTTACCAAGGCCAGATCTGACATCTGATCAATAAGGCTTTAAACTAAATCCTTGGGGGGGCTAGAGATGATAGTTCAAATGTCTGACCATAGGCAAGCTCTAAAATCAAGGGTGTGAATTCTACAGGAAATGTTGAGGGACAAAATGGGAGCCATGGTAAAAACTGCAGTAAAATAAAAAGTGAGAACAAGGCTTTAGATGTGTATACATCATTTATCTATCTTTAGATGTTTGGGATAAGGTGACCATTTGAAGAGATGGTGGGACTGCTGTGCATGCCATTTATCTGAATTTTAGCAAGCATTTGATAAAATCCCATAATATTTTGATTAGCAAAGTGATTCAATATGGAATAGATGCAAATGCTATCAGATGGATCCATAATTAGTTGATCAACCTTGTTCAAAGAGTTATCATCCATGGCAGCTCCTCAAACTAACAATAGGTCTCAAGTGGAACACCCACTTGTGTTCTGATACCATTATTGTTCAATATTTTTATTAATGATTTAGACAATAAGCTGGAGGGAATCCCTATCAAGTTTGTGAATGATAAAAAAAAAAAACCTGTGGAGAATAGGTAATACCTTGGAAGACAAAAGCAAGAAAGGAAAGAGGCCCCTCCCTCCTTAACTGTCATCTTGGCCTCAGAGGGAGCAATCAGGCAGACCCAGCAACATCAGGGACTGCCTGAAGGACGAGACTTCTGCCTCCTTTAACTGTCACCTTATATTTGTTTTGTATTCAATTTTTACTGTACACCGCTATGATCATTCAGAATAGCGGTCTATAAATAAAATTTATTATTATTATTATTATTATTATTATTATTATTATTATTATTAGCCAAATTCAAAAGGACCTGCACTACTGTGTTGTTCAGACTAAGCTTCAATTTGTTGCCCTCATCCAGTCTATTACATTCCAAGTTTTAAGGTTACTAGAGTAAAACCTGACAGCTTGCAACCAAAGAGAAGGTAAATGTCTAAAAGAGTAGTGCCTAAAGGCAGATTTTCTGTTTCTTTGTTGTTTGATTAAACCCTTTCATTGATAAATTATTTTAATTCAATCCATATGCTAGTTGAGCATTGTGCTGCAATTTATGAAATCCCAGACCTCTGAAGTCTGAAGTTATTCCATCAGCCTTAAGACGATGGAGGACGGGTGGACCTTTTTATTTCTCATTCCTTTCATTTATTTTGTCAAATAGAATATAATAAATAATACCAGAAGTACCAATCAACCATTTTGTTTCAAAAAGGAAAAAAAGTGAAACCTAACTGTCGTAGCTGATCACTAATGTTTATCTTTATTTTTATTGCTGTTAACTTTCTTCAAGTCACCTTTGATCCATGGCAATCCTATGAATGAGAGACCTCCAAGTCAACCTATCCTTAGTCTCTCTGCTTGGGTCTTGCAGATTCATGGTCATGGCTTCTTGTGATTTAATCCATCCATCTGGTATTTAGAATTCCTCTTTTCTTATTGCCCTCAACTTTACCAAGCATTATTCTCTTTTCTGGTGAGTCCTTTCTTCTGATGATATGGCCAAAATATGACAACCTCAGTTTGGTCATCTTTGCTTTTAGGGAGAGTTTGAGTCTGATTTTCTCCAGGACCCATTTATTGTCTGTTTAACAGTTCGTGGTATTGGCAGAACTCTTCTCCTGCACCACATTTCAAATGAGTTGATGTTCTTCCTATCAAATTTCTTCACTGTCCAATTCTCACAGACCTACATAGAAATGGGAAATATAGTTCAATATAGAATCTTCCTGGGCATTCCATCTCAAACCTCAGAACAGCAGTTCTTGAATAAAAGTACTACAAGGAAAATTTGAAAGAGAAATTGTAGACTTGGAATGTATCCACAGACTCCAGTCCACCAGCAGTGAGTTGAACAATGGTTTCTGGCCACACTACATACATTTCAACACTATCTAACTCCTCCGTCATGAAGTCGCCCTTGGCCAGTTCATCACATCTCTTCTCTGTTTCCCACACTACATTCCAATACCCATTCATACATTTATCTACTCTTCTTGGTTTTAGGAGACATCCTCTCTCCTGCCTTTGTCACCCAATGACCATCATTAAAACTGAACTTGTCACCTCATCTCCATGCCCACAAGGTTCTGCATTTCAACTGACATTCTCACACACAACCGGCTCATGTAGGTCTGTCTCTGGACTCTCCACTCCACCCCATGTATCTGAAGAAGAAGGCTCAAGTCTACAAATGCTCATGCTACCAGCTTCCTTCTTTCAGTCAGTCTCAAAGGTGCTACAATATCCCTTTGCATACACTTTAATAGTGAAGTAATTTCACTTTTCACTTTCCTACATTAACCTATCCTGTAATAATGGACAATTTTGATATCTGTCTTAGATACTGGTTAAGGTCTTTGGTTAAGCACATGAGCCTTGAATAACTAAGGTCCAATTAATTTCAGTTTTATTTTCAGTTCATGGATTAGCACAGTGGTGACCCTTTAGTGTCTCAGAACATGAGCCTTCATCCTTAGTTTTAGCTACAAGGCTGAAAACTGGCAAAACATCATTGAAACATTATTAAGACTTAACACTTCTAGTGGAAACATAAAAGGAAAAAGAGTTTAGTGTATTTTTAATGTGGTGGGTGAGTCTCTAGTGTCCTTCTTTTATATGCTAAAGAGCCAAAACTGGGATCTGTTTCATTTCTAAATGATGGAGCAATAATATATTATTCACTTAGATCCCTTAACTTCAAGCGTGTGCTCAGGCAATTTTGTAAAGCAGTTTCCATTCAGTTTGAAGTAAAATTGTAATTATATGTTTTCATTCACTAGTAACATCTTCTCCTCCCTAGGTCAGACCAAAATACCATGACAGAGAGTAAAGTGTGGTCCTCCTTAAGTTGATGGACTATCACTTCTAACCATTCTTCATTGTTAGCCATTCTGGCTAAGGCTGGTGGGAATCACAGTCCAACAACTTTTAGAAGGCGGCACAGTTGTCATCTTCACTTCACACATGCTACATCTACTAGAATGGTTGGATAAATGAGGTCCTCCTGATTCCTCAGTTTTGAGTATGCTGGCTAGAAGTAGGAGTGACAGTCCCATATATGAAGGGACACCCTTTGCCCAGAGTATATGTAGAGTTGCTGATGTTGTTGTTGTGTGCTTTTAAATAATTTCTGACTTATGGTGACCCTAAGGCAAACCTATCATGGGATTTTCTTGGCAAGTTTCTTGGCAGAGGGGGGTTGCCATTGCCATCCTCTCGGGTTGAGAGAGTGTAACTTGCCCAGTGAGTTTCATGGCCAAGCCAGGATTTGAACCCTGTTCTCCAGAGTCATAGTCCAAAACCCAAACTACTACACCACACTGGTGTAGGAAAGGTTTACTGAAACCAGAGAGACTGGTGACTATTTTCATGACAAACATGACTCCAATTGTTTTCCATGGGTCTTTTTTAAGCACGTCTGAGAGTAAATCCAACTATTTGTAGAGTTCACAAATCTTTTGAAACTAGCTGCAAAGTGAAAAAAACATATATACTTATTCCTCCACATTTGCTCCTTTGACTTTTGCAGCTTTGGATTTTAGTAATTTTTATTAATATGCTCTCTCTAGGAATCTCTAGGCCCTTCAGCGCAACTCTATGGTCATCTTTAACCAAAAGTCACACTGAAGGAACTAGAGATTCTTAGAGAGAACACTCCACTAGGCATCTGTAGCTTCTCCAGCACAATTCTGTGGTCAATGTCTGGCAGATGTTGACCATGGAGTTGCACTGGAGGACCTAGAGATTCCTAGAGAGGTGTTTTCTCAGGTAAAAACATAATGTTTTTGTTATTTGTGGTTTTTCCACATTCACGGCCATGGGAGCTGCAAAATGCAGCTCCTTCCTGAGACATCATAAAGGCTGCATCACAGCCCTTATGATGTCTCTTCCTGGCATGGACGTGTGGATGCTGCGTGGAGGCAGCAGCATCATGGCAGCGCCCATGTGGACAGGACACTGCCATGGTAATAATTATAATAATTTATTTCTATATCCTGCCTCTCCCCACGGATCAAGGTGGGATTACAGCAGATAAAATGCATACAACACATACAAAGTTTTACAACACTAAAATTCTCATAAACCAACCCTCATAATACAGTATAAAGCACAATACAATTACCGAATCAGATACTGCTGCCCGTACGGACTAGGGTTCTGGAGCTTGTGCTTGCTGCACACTCCCGAACTCTAGTATTGGTGCTGGCACACCCCTTTAGGCCCGTCTGTCCTGGGCCTAAATTTTGTGTGTGCGTGTATGGTACTTTTATCTTCATCACTATTCTTTAAATGTTTTAAAATTGTTTTAAACTGATGTTTTCATAGGATTGCTCAAATAATTGTTCTTTTTTAAGAAATTATATTATAAATTGTTTTAGCTGTATTTTAAATAATTTTGTAAGACACTTTAGAAAACATGCTGAAAGACTGGTGAGATAAAAATAGGTAAGCAAGTAAATAATAAATGTCTGACCATTCCCGCTATAAATCTTGGTAAGATAATGCATATGAAATAGTCTGAATACAATCAAACCTACATAAATGCTATGTGACAGAAGACAGCAGGCAGACAGGCAAGAAAGAAAGAACAGAAAGAATGAAAGAAAATTAGTCATGAATGGCCAATGGAATTTTCCTTCTGAAATCTGATTCATGCAGCAGTTCTGGATAAATCTGACAATGCTCTCTCTGAAAAGGGCAAGGATTGAATCAGTGATGAGATAAAACATCCATCACATGCTGCTCAGGTGGCCATTTAAGATTAAGAGAGGTGATGCAGCCACATGACAGCAGGAGGAAGCATCATGTGGTGCACTGTGCCTGTACAATGATGATTGAGACAACAGGGAGCCAAGAACGCTTCATGCACACATGCATTAAGATGCACTGGCTCAGTCAAAACCTGTGTGCAAACAATGTGAAAACAAAAGCCGTCTGTTCTGGGCATGATTTTGCTAATCCTCCTAACTACAGCCCATTGGCACTCCTGGCCTCCACAATTAAGACACAGAAAAATTATTCCACGTCATTTCGGCTAACTGCTGGGTTTCACATTCACCTCAGCTAATGACATAAGTGCATTGCAATGATTCTTTTGAAGATGCAGTGCAATTTGTAATGCAGCTGACTGTTTTGCAACTAGCTTGCACTATTGTTTTATTTAAAGGGGAATGATAGAGAGGTTCAGTAACCAAGTGTCTCAACAATATAATTTTGATGAAATAACAATCAACTTGCCAGGGTGCCATAGAGCTGAAGCCCTGCAATATGCTGGTTGATTAAAAAAGAATGGTGTAACGTCAAGCTGTTCTTACCCAGTCTTGCGCCATTCTTTTCTAATCACTCTGTACCAGAATAGATTTGCTGTTCTTATAGGTCTATTTGAAGCCAATTTTGGACTAATGGTAGGCATATAGTCTGGTGTATAAATAGAGAAGAATGAGAGGGATATAAAGGGTTACAATGGATTGCACCACTTCACCCTGATGAAAAAATGCTGCACTCACCCCAAAGCTGGTGCTGGCAGTCCTGACGATGTACAGCTACTTCCAGAGAGGATCCATGATTTTCTGCCCTACATTTGACTTTGCTCGAAACTAAGCAAAGTTAGGGTGAATCCTTGTGTTTCCTGGAAACCTGGAATTAACTTGGATTCTTTTGTCATGTAAACAGCTGGGTCAAGTCTAATTCAGCCTGATCCACTTGTTCACAAACCAAGAGCTATGCCCAGGAGTAGCGCAAGAAATGAGGATGATCTGTTTTCAGAGCCACCACTGTCACTTTCTCATGGGCAGGAGCTCCATGTAAAGCTTGCACAGCATGCCACCACTTCTGCTCAGGAGAGAAATGGGCACCCAGACTCCTTGTTGATCACATGTCTGGGTTGCCATTTCTGACCTCATCAGAAGCAATGGCATAACAGACATGGTTTACATGGAGCTCCTGACTGTGAGGAAGTGGCAACAGCAGCTCCAAAAACAGGAGATGGGCCAGTGGGGCCAATGTGGTGTTGGCTCAGCTGGCCCACATGAACAATAATGTGGTGTTGCTATGAATTCAGCATAGTGCATTAGGTTACCATTGTGGTTGGTCTGGGGCCAGTCAGGGGCATAATGCTCCAGACTGATCCCAGATTAATTGCCCAGTGTAGATGTGCCCTGAACCTGAATGAATCATGTCATTTAATGTTTTGTCTATCTATTTAAAAAAAGAACACTCACTATGAACTGAAAGTGAGCACTATAGGAAGCAATCTGGGCTTCAGCTTGATATAGCACTTTTTAATTTCAGAGAGTTTATTTGTGGCTTGATGGATGATTTAAAAAAATGTATCCTGAAGAGACAATGGAGGATTAAAATGGGTATTGTAGTCTATTCTGTCACTGCAATTATTCTAGTACATGACCATTCAATTGTTGTCTGGTGGGGAGTGCTAATTTTGCAGTGTTTGTGAGTTTGTGAAAGGAAAGGAAAAACAAGAAATCTCTTCAGCAAGATAAAGCAAATTAAAGGGCGGTTCATACAAAAAGTTGGAATGCTATATGACAAGAACAAGAACACACTACAGGATCACCATATCAGAAAATACAGAAGAGTTATATAAAATAGATGAAAATATGAAAGACACATGGAATGAAGAATCATACAAAGATGAACTTCAAATTCTAGCAAGTGAATGCCAAGACACTCTTTCTTGATTTTAGATGTGAATGTTAATAGCCTCAGCTCAGACTGAACACTGACCAAACCTATGGGAGCTCTCCTTCTCCTAGACTGAAGAGAAAATATTTCCCTGAAGGAACTGCAGGAAAAATTAATTGTCGTGGGAATACCATGATTGTTTAATATCCAGAAGACATGGTTCTTAATGTTGAACTTGGAATGAAAAATGGTTTTAACTTCTTTTACCTGAACCACTAAAACTATACTCCAATAATCCCAGGACATGAGTTATAATTCACAAAAGGCCATACTCCAGCAAAACATAAGTTCATGACTCTTTTTTGTTTTGTTGCAAGAGGCTAACATAGCTGCTCTTCGAAAAAGACTCCCTCATCCAGAGATTCTTCAGTTAGTGTCCATTTATACAGCAGACACAAGGTGGCTTTGGATCAGGCTAGGACATGAGGTCTATGGTGCTTGTTCTTCACCTCCCACCACCCTTCTTCTTTTGCAGATTATGGATGCTATGAATCCTCTCTGAAAGCATTCTTTTTTTCATTTCTAGAATGTCTCTGTCCCCAACATCTTGAGAAAGAGGGAGGCAAAGCTTTGCAGCCTAATCAAAATTGGATGACAGTGAAACGGAAACAGCTTTGCATAAAACTGTGGTTCCGATGACATGGGACAATTTAATTCTCCTGACTATAAAATGAATGGGGGAAAAAGACTTTTAACAGGGGGAAAAGGAAATTATTTCCCACTGCTGGTTTCTCAATCCCTTACAGTCATTTTATTAGCTTGTAACACATTGCTGCCGCAGTGGCACCAGATGGGTCTGGAGATATGATAGCTTTTTAACAATATTCTGTCATCTCTGACTGCTCCTCTAAGTGTTCTTCCCTTCATTCAAAAGTTAAATGGACTCTCAAAGCATGAACACGAATAAATATGTAACATTTGTTACAAGGACATTAACAAGAGTGAACATGATAACAATCAAATATATTCCAATATACTGCAAAATGTGAGATGTTTCCTTAAAGCCTTTTCGTTGAGAGTTGTCACATTGATGACTTCCTCCCCTCTTAATGCATTAGAGTCATTAGACATTTTCTTCTTCTAAATGGCAGACTTTTTTTCCTGGTGTGTTTCTGTCACTCATAACATGTTAACCATTTCAAAGTGAGAAATGAATAATCAGAACTGCTGTTTAAGTATGCATTAAGCCAGATCTGAGATGCCCCAAGCTGAACAGCCCTATATGGTGGCCTGATAAAAATGTCACAAGATTCCCTCAGCCCAGTCAGAGAATAAAATGTAAAGGAAGGTCTGTTGTGTGTGGTTGTTGCTGCTATATTTGGTTAAGTGGGCCACAAATTGTTCAGGTCTTCATTAGACTAATGGTAGCACTGTTATATGAAAACGCTCATTTGCTTCATAGGCTATAGACTTGATGGGCTTTCATTGGAGATATGGAAATTGTTCATTTTGATACTTTCATTGTCATGAGAACAACAACCTCATGCCCACAATGCAAGAGCTTTCTTTCTATTAGGTAAGACAGTGGACATTCCCTCAAATTTCTCATGTTTTTGCCCCCTGGAATTTGGGACCTTTTGGTGAATATTTTACAAAGCAATATTCTGCAAAAACCCTTGTGTTGTGAAAAGGCTGAAATCCTGTTGGTTCCTTCCAACAAGAATAGACTTGTTGAATGGTGAGTCAAGACATATGTAGGTAAATCTAATTGATTCAATGGGTCTGAACAGACAGGCCAAAATAAAGCTGCTTTGGGTCACTTTGGAGGTGTGCTGTTTAAATGTTGCATGTGTCCTAAGAGGCTGGAAGCCACACCAAAGCCTCGCTTTTTTTAATGCTGGTTCTTCAGGTACTAACATTTCCATAATAGTTCACTTTTTTTAACCCAAGGAATGATTTCTTTTCAAAAACAAAAAATATTGTTGTAAGTAATCCCATTCTAATGTAGAGTATTCAGCTGTGACTTGACCTTAAGTAGGCAACTAAGACCCATCCATCACATTGCAAATGTCTTGCTCGAGGTAGAGGAAGAAGCTGCAAAAGTTTGTTTCATGATATGGATCAATATAGTTGCCTTCATTTTAACAATTTTTACAGGGAAATAAAATGTTATCATGAGCATCTGTGCGCGCACACACACATGTGTTGAGTATCCATTATCTGGAATTCTGAAATCCAAAATACTACAAAATCCAAAGTTGTCCACATGGGTGCTGACACTGTGACATGTTTACTTTCAGGTAGTTCAGTGTATACAAACTTTGTTTCATGCACAAAAATATTTAAAATATTATGTATAAAAATTACCTTCAGGCTTACAATCTAAGACATGCAGACAGCACCATACTACTAGCAGAAAATAACAAAGAATTGGAACAATTATTACATAAAGTTGAAGAAGACAGTGCAAGGGAAAGATTAATGCTGAACATTAAAGAAACAAAATAATGATCACAGAGGGGTTACATAAATTCAGTCTAGACAACAAATAAATAGAAATAGTCAAAGATTTATCACACTTTGGATCTATCATTGACTACAATGAAGACTGCAGTCAAGAAATCAGAAAAAGCTTAGAACTGGAAAGAGCATCTATGAAACAACTGGACAAAATCCTAAAGTGCAACGATAAAAAACTGTACACTAAATTAAGGATAGTTCAAACCATTGTTTTTCTCATCACTGTGTATGGATACAAAATTGACACAGTGAAGAAAGCAGATAGAAAGAAAATCAACTCATTTGAGGTGTGGTGTTGGAGAAGAGTGCTGATAATACCCATGATCAGGATCAAAGAAATGGATACTAGAGCAGATAGGTCTGATCTCTCCCTGGAAGAGAGATGACCAAGCTGAGGCTGTCATATTTTTTCCACATAATGAGAAGGCATGACTCATTGGAAAATACATTAATGCTAGAAAAGGTGTAGGGAGCAGAAAGACAGGAAAGACATTGAGGATTATCACATGAAAAAAATAAAGCGATTTACCCCTGCTGGGATACAGTCACTTTCGGAATGCAATCTGGAATTATCGCATGAAAAAATGCCACCAAGCGACTGCATCCCAGCTGCATCCAGGCTCCCACTCATGCTCAGCCAGCCACTTTTAAAAAACGGGAGCTTCCTGTGTTTCCACATTGGTTGGCTGAGCCTGGATGTAGCCTGGATGCAGTCACCTGGCAAGGTTGGTGGCATTTTCCGTGTGATAATTCCCGTTTGCATCCTGTAAGTGACTGTATTCCAGAAGTGGTATGTTGCTTTATTTTTGCATGCAATAATCTCCATAATTTAGATGGCTAGATCCAATCAAGGAGGCCATGGCCCTAAGCCTGTAAGACCTGAGCAGGTTGAGGATGGGGGCTTGGAAGTGTCTCACTCATGGGGTCACTATGCATCAAAGTCAACTCGAAGGCAGTTAACAACAACTTTTGTCATATATTGACTCTGCACACTGTAACTTACTGTATTAATTAAATATTTACTCATTCCCATTTATTTTCAATAGCATTTACCAGGAGCAAGGTTTGGATGTCAGTCTAAAACATATTTCTGCTTTGGGGTGAGTGGAGAGAGTTTGATATGTGAGGGCTTTTTTTTTTTTTTAAAGATCTATATTATATTCTGGCATTTGTAGAATTTTAAGGAGAGAATAAAGCATTTTGATCAAAATCAGTATTGAAAAGTATTGACAGACATATAGGGTAGTTGTTCTCTCTCATATACACTCTTTCTTTTTAAATCATGAATTTAGTTTGCACGGCTGAGTTTGCTTTGATCAAGGAGTTTAGCGTTGAATTCCTCAGGATATGCTGTGTAAATACAGACCAGGTTTGAGGTTGAAAGTTGCTTTTAATAAAACATCTATGAGGATCACTTATATTGAAAAGAAAGGTAAGGAATAGCATCTATAATATATTGTGCTTGTGGCAGACAGAATCCAAAAAGTTCGTTGACTGAATAAGTATGATGGCATAGAATGCTCATCACATTCCAACTGGTAAGTTCTAAGGGTCACTGCAGTGAAAGAAAGTTTTTATGGCCTGTGGAGGAAAGAACCTGATATATACTAGCCCAGTGCCATGCTTCCTACACAGAGACACCTAAAATCCTACTGCAAAACAAATTACAGAGGGAGCCATTGCTCCCAGGGTTTGCAGCAGAGAATCCACCACCAAACACAGGCGGGTTACAAACCGCCGGGTTGCAGCGCTCTCCCTCTGCCGCCGCTTGCAGCGTCGGGGAGCCACAGCCTTTAAACGGTGCGGCTCCCGGACACTGCAGAGAAGGAGCGCAGAAATCGCACTTCTTTTCAGGCCCCGGAAGAGGCGCCGCGAGTGCCAAAGGGCGCACTCGCGGCGTCTCTTCCGAGGCACCACGTGCGGATGCAGAGTGTCTGTTATGTCAAAATGGCAGTGCCCGTATGAACAGGGTGCCACCATTTTGTACGGACTGAGTCCGTGATAGGGCAAGGGGCATCTAGAAGAGACGCCCCTTTTCCAAACTGGGACGTCCTCAGGTTTGTAACCCGCCTCAGTGTACAAACACAAATCAGAGAACAGGAGAGTCACTGCAGACTGGGTCAGCCAGACAAATCATAGAATCATAAAATCGTAGAGTTGGAAGAGACCACAAGGGCCACCCAGTCCAACCCCTGCCATGCAGGAACTCTCAATCAAAGCATACCTGACAGGTGGCCATCCAGCCTCTGTTTAAATCAGCAGTAGCAGAACACTTTATAAACCTGGGCATAAAATGTTGTTTGAAAACACTGAAAATTCTGGACCGTGAAAACAACTATCAGGTCAGAATGCACAGGGACGCCATTGAAATCCACAAACACCTGGACAACTTCAACAGGAAAGAAGAAACCTTAAAGTGAATGAGGTTTGGCTACCAGTCCTGAAAAAACAGCAAAATCAAGACTCAGCAAATGCAAATGAAAAACCAGCCAGGGTCAGGGGTTTTCCTAGCAGACAATGGTGCAGGACAGACCGCCCCAAAAGGGCAGCCTGACGGTGGCCTTTTTCCCTCCGGAGGGACACCGCAGCCAACAGACTGTGTGGCGTCCATCCAGAAGAATAAAATACCCAGAAAAACTGGGTTCTTTTTGTACTGCTGGATGGTGCACTTGTTACATAAGTGATGCGTGGTGATGTGCAGACACTGTGTGTTGCTTACATCACAATGGCAGCACCCATATGGACAGGACACCACCATTATGGTGCTGCCATGCCGTGCTAGGGTTAGGGACCATGCAGTTGCATGGCCATCAACAACAGAACAATACACAGATTAACATGGAATTCACAGGGAATTATTAGTTGCTAGTTATTACCTGGTTATTGCAAGGATAAGTCCTCTTCAATCACGATGTGTGTGAAAATCTTCCCACGATTGCATGACTTTCCCGGGATAATGACAGTTTAAACCCCCAATTTTCCCCCCAATTTTCCCCCATGTGATAAAGTCCTATGTCTTTGGAGACTTGGGTTTGAGTCCCCACTTGGCAATGGAAATCACAGGATTATCTTGGGCAAGTCACACTCTCTCAGCCTCAGAGGAAGGCAATGGCAAACCCTTTCTGAAGAAACCTGCCAAGAAAACTCTGTGATAGGTTTGCTTTAGGGTTACCGTAAATAAAAAATGACTTGGAGGCACACACCAAAAACAACAACAAACTATTTTAACCACATGCAATGTGTCTTTGTCACATGTTAAAATCTTTAATATGTTTTCTAGCTTTTAAAATTATTGTTATTATTTACACTGCTTTAATGATCATTTTATTGTATGCTGCCCTGAAAGCTTTATCTAGAGGGCAGGATAGAAATATTTTAATAAATAAATGTTAATAAACCCATCTGCAGATGTAAAAGTATGCATATGCACACACACATGTACAGAGAAGCAAGCTGAACAAGGTGAGTTTTCCTTTTTATTATTATTGTACATATTGTGCAATGGCAGAATTCCACCATTTCATCCTTTCAGTACAATTTCTCCCTTGAAAAAGTATTTCAGTTTTATATCACTGACAGTGATTGCAACTTGCTATTTTCTGCAGTCTGTCCTCTTTGCCACCTCTGCCTCAAGTCCATAATGTCCCATCTCCTAATCTTTGAAACACCTAAACCTGACCTGTTCTTATCAGTTCTGAAACAAGGCTATTCTTTTTTCTCATGCTAAGGATCAGCCACTAACACAGTACTTTTTTCTTCCATCATTCTTTCCAACATTGCTGCTGTCACTTAACTGGGATGATTCATCACCCTTAGTAAGAAATTTGCAGGGCTTTCTTTTAAGACTCCTCTTTCATCTGCCAAACAACTTTGTGTAACTGATTTTAAAGCTTCTTGGCTGCTACTGTGCAAGCTTGGCTACCAAACCCTTCTATTATCACTGCAGGTGATACTTGCCTTGCTATTTTAATTATTTGTGTCATCTCTTTGCATGGTTCCTTTTCATCTTCTCCTGCGCTTCTGCATTTGGACATAGGACTCTGCTAAATAAAGGCTTTGTTGGAGTGTCAGTTGCATTCCTCCATACACAGCTGCAGGACCAATACAAAATAATTTGAAATGTTTCAGCTGAGCATACTATCACTTTATGATACTGTCCATTCTGACATTTCCTCAAGGTTTAGGAAGAAGAAGCAATATGTTTTATTTATGATTCTAGTGAATACTAACTTATTTGTCTCTCCTTGCCAGGGCCATGCTCAGCCACAACATCTGTAGAACATGTGAACTGGCTTATAATGGTATCAGGTGTTAACTATGACCTCCTCTTTGACACATCTTATGCTACCAGGTTAAAAAAACCACTACTTTTATGCTGAAATCTTTCCCCCTAATTTAGTTATTAGTAGTTGTACTGTATGTCTAGAGATTAATCGAAGAATTTGTTTTTTTCCCCTATTGGGTTCAAAGGTAAATAAAGAGAAAATTACTACTCTTTGAGAGTGCTTTGATTTATATAATATTTCCAGAATATTTCAATCAAACTCTTGCAAATATATTTGTCCAGAAGTGACAGTAATGTCATTGTTAAAATCCCCTTCAATTCATACAAGTTTTTCCCTCTGACAGATGTTTCACTCCTTGCCTTGCCCACGATGGACCTGTTCTCTATAAAACCTGACATTGGCTTGAAACCTGTTGGTGACTTCCACTTGTGTAACCTTCAGTTAAACCAGTACAAGTAGTTTCCAAAGCACTCTGGAAGGAGAAATATATCTCTTGTTATCTCTAGAAAATGTTCAGTCTTGGAATACATATTTTCTTCATGTAGGGCAGCTACAATGACTGTCAGTAGAGAAGCTCAGATGCTGCCTTTGAGTGAGAAACTTAGTCCATCCACCTGTATCAACTCTTACTGGCAGGTAGCTCTCCATAAAGAATTATGGGCAGATTTCCCCCCCCCCTAGCCCTACCTAGAGTACTCTGATACTCCCTGGTGGTCTT